>NC_049202.1:42725459-42732959 GCF_013347855.1 Anguilla anguilla
GGTTAGGGTTAGGGTTAGGGTTAGGGTTAGGGTTAGGGTTAGGGTTAGGGTTAGGGTTAGGGTTAGGGTTAGGGTTAGGGTTAGGGTTAGGGTTAGGGTTAGGGTTAGGGTTAGGGTTAGGGTTAGGGTTAGGGTTAGGGTTAGGGTTAGGGTTAGGGTTAGGGTTAGGGTTAGGGTTAGGGTTAGGGTTAGGGTTAGGGTTAGGGTTAGGGTTAGGGTTAGGGTTAGGGTTAGGGTTAGGGTTAGGGTTAGGGTTAGGGTTAGGGTTAGGGTTAGGGTTAGGGTTAGGGTTAGGGTTAGGGTTAGGGTTAGGGTTAGGGTTAGGGTTAGGGTTAGGGTTAGGGTTAGGGTTAGGGTTAGGGTTAGGGTTAGGGTTAGGGTTAGGGTTAGGGTTAGGGTTAGGGTTAGGGTTAGGGTTAGGGTTAGGGTTAGGGTTAGGGTTAGGGTTAGGGTTAGGGTTAGGGTTAGGGTTAGGGTTAGGGTTAGGGTTAGGGTTAGGGTTTAGGGTTAGGGTTAGGGTTAGGGTTAGGGTTAGGGTTAGGGTTAGGGTTAGGGTTAGGGTTAGGGTTAGGGTTAGGGTTAGGGTTAGGGTTAGGGTTAGGGTTAGGGTTAGGGTTAGGGTTAGGGTTAGGGTTAGGGTTAGGGTTAGGGTTAGGGTTAGGGTTAGGGTTAGGGTTAGGGTTAGGGTTAGGGTTAGGGTTAGGGTTAGGGTTAGGGTTAGGGTTAGGGTTAGGGTTAGGGTTAGGGTTAGGGTTAGGGTTAGGGTTAGGGTTAGGGTTAGGGTTAGGGTTAGGGTTAGGGTTAGGGTTAGGGTTAGGGTTAGGGTTAGGGTTAGGGTTAGGGTTAGGGTTAGGGTTAGGGTTAGGGTTAGGGTTAGGGTTAGGGTTAGGGTTAGGGTTAGGGTTAGGGTTAGGGTTAGGGTTAGGGTTAGGGTTAGGGTTAGGGTTAGGGTTAGGGTTAGGGTTAGGGTTAGGGTTAGGGTTAGGGTTAGGGTTAGGGTTAGGGTTAGGGTTAGGGTTAGGGTTAGGGTTAGGGTTAGGGTTAGGGTTAGGGTTAGGGTTAGGGTTAGGGTTAGGGTTAGGGTTAGGGTTAGGGTTAGGGTTAGGGTTAGGGTTAGGGTTAGGGTTAGGGTTAGGGTTAGGGTTAGGGTTAGGGTTAGGGTTAGGGTTAGGGTTAGGGTTAGGGTTAGGGTTAGGGTTAGGGTTAGGGTTAGGGTTAGGGTTAGGGTTAGGGTTAGGGTTAGGGTTAGGGTTAGGGTTAGGGTTAGGGTTAGGGTTAGGGTTAGGGTTAGGGTTAGGGTTAGGGTTAGGGTTAGGGTTAGGGTTAGGGTTAGGGTTAGGGTTAGGGTTAGGGTTAGGGTTAGGGTTAGGGTTAGGGTTAGGGTTAGGGTTAGGGTTAGGGTTAGGGTTAGGGTTAGGGTTAGGGTTAGGGTTAGGGTTAGGGTTAGGGTTAGGGTTAGGGTTAGGGTTAGGGTTAGGGTTAGGGTTAGGGTTAGGGTTAGGGTTAGGGTTAGGGTTAGGGTTAGGGTTAGGGTTAGGGTTAGGGTTAGGGTTAGGGTTAGGGTTAGGGTTAGGGTTAGGGTTAGGGTTAGGGTTAGGGTTAGGGTTAGGGTTAGGGTTAGGGTTAGGGTTAGGGTTAGGGTTAGGGTTAGGGTTAGGGTTAGGGTTAGGGTTAGGGTTAGGGTTAGGGTTAGGGTTAGGGTTAGGGTTAGGGTTAGGGTTAGGGTTAGGGTTAGGGTTAGGGTTAGGGGTAGGGTTAGGGTTAGGGTTAGGGTTAGGGTTAGGGTTAGGGTTAGGGTTAGGGTTAGGGTTAGGGTTAGGGTTAGGGTTAGGGTTAGGGTTAGGGTTAGGGTTAGGGTTAGGGTTAGGGTTAGGGTTAGGGTTAGGGTTAGGGTTAGGGTTAGGGTTAGGGTTAGGGTTAGGGTTAGGGTTAGGGTTAGGGTTAGGGTTAGGGTTAGGGTTAGGGTTAGGGTTAGGGTTAGGGTTAGGGTTAGGGTTAGGGTTAGGGTTAGGGTTAGGGTTAGGGTTAGGGTTAGGGTTAGGGTTAGGGTTAGGGTTAGGGTTAGGGTTAGGGTTAGGGTTAGGGTTAGGGTTAGGGTTAGGGTTAGGGTTAGGGTTAGGGTTAGGGTTAGGGTTAGGGTTAGGGTTAGGGTTAGGGTTAGGGTTAGGGTTAGGGTTAGGGTTAGGGTTAGGGTTAGGGTTAGGGTTAGGGTTAGGGTTAGGGTTAGGGTTAGGGTTAGGGTTAGGGTTAGGGTTAGGGTTAGGGTTAGGGTTAGGGTTAGGGTTAGGGTTAGGGTTAGGGTTAGGGTTAGGGTTAGGGTTAGGGTTAGGGTTAGGGTTAGGGTTAGGGTTAGGGTTAGGGTTAGGGTTAGGGTTAGGGTTAGGGTTAGGGTTAGGGTTAGGGTTAGGGTTAGGGTTAGGGTTAGGGTTAGGGTTAGGGTTAGGGTTAGGGTTAGGGTTAGGGTTAGGGTTAGGGTTAGGGTTAGGGTTAGGGTTAGGGTTAGGGTTAGGGTTAGGGTTAGGGTTAGGGTTAGGGTTAGGGTTAGGGTTAGGGTTAGGGTTAGGGTTAGGGTTAGGGTTAGGGTTAGGGTTAGGGTTAGGGTTAGGGTTAGGGTTAGGGTTAGGGTTAGGGTTAGGGTTAGGTTAGGGTTAGGGTTAGGGTTAGGGTTAGGGTTAGGGTTAGGGTTAGGGTTAGGGTTAGGGTTAGGGTTAGGGTTAGGGTTAGGGTTAGGGTTAGGGTTAGGGTTAGGGTTAGGGTTAGGGTTAGGGTTAGGGTTAGGGTTAGGGTTAGGGTTAGGGTTAGGGTTAGGGTTAGGGTTAGGGTTAGGGTTAGGGTTAGGGTTAGGGTTAGGGTTAGGGTTAGGGTTAGGGTTAGGGTTAGGGTTAGGGTTAGGGTTAGGGTTAGGGTTAGGGTTAGGGTTAGGGTTAGGGTTAGGGTTAGGGTTAGGGTTAGGGTTAGGGTTAGGGTTAGGGTTAGGGTTAGGGTTAGGGTTAGGGTTAGGTTAGGGTTAGGGTTAGGGTTAGGGTTAGGGTTAGGGTTAGGGTTAGGGTTAGGGTTAGGGTTAGGGTTAGGGTTAGGGTTAGGGTTAGGGTTAGGGTTAGGGTTAGGGTTAGGGTTAGGGTTAGGGTTAGGGTTAGGGTTAGGGTTAGGGTTAGGGTTAGGGTTAGGGTTAGGGTTAGGGTTAGGGTTAGGGTTAGGGTTAGGGTTAGGGTTAGGGTTAGGGTTAGGGTTAGGGTTAGGGTTAGGGTTAGGGTTAGGGTTAGGGTTAGGGTTAGGGTTAGGGTTAGGGTTAGGGTTAGGGTTAGGGTTAGGGTTAGGGTTAGGGTTAGGGTTAGGGTTAGGGTTAGGGTTAGGGTTAGGGTTAGGGTTAGGGTTAGGGTTAGGGTTAGGGTTAGGGTTAGGGTTAGGGTTAGGGTTAGGGTTAGGGTTAGGGTTAGGGTTAGGGTTAGGGTTAGGGTTAGGGTTAGGGTTAGGGTTAGGGTTAGAGTTAGGGTTAGGGTTAGGGTTAGGGTTAGGGTTAGGGTTAGGGTTAGGGTTAGGGTTAGGGTTAGGGTTAGGGTTAGGGTTAGGGTTAGGGTTAGGGTTAGGGTTAGGGTTAGGGTTAGGGTTAGGGTTAGGGTTAGGGTTAGGGTTAGGGTTAGGGTTAGGGTTAGGGTTAGGGTTAGGGTTAGGGTTAGGGTTAGGGTTAGGGTTAGGGTTAGGGTTAGGGTTAGGGTTAGGGTTAGGGTTAGGGTTAGGGTTAGGGTTAGGGTTAGGGTTAGGGTTAGGGTTAGGGTTAGGGTTAGGGTTAGGGTTAGGGTTAGGGTTAGGGTTAGGGTTAGGGTTAGGGTTAGGGTTAGGGTTAGGGTTAGGGTTAGGGTTAGGGTTAGGGTTAGGGTTAGGGTTAGGGTTAGGGTTAGGGTTAGGGTTAGGGTTAGGGTTAGGGTTAGGGTTAGGGTTAGGGTTAGGGTTAGGGTTAGGGTTAGGGTTAGGGTTAGGGTTAGGGTTAGGGTTAGGGTTAGGGGTTAGGGTTAGGGTTAGGGTTAGGGTTAGGGTTAGGGTTAGGGTTAGGGTTAGGGTTAGGGTTAGGGTTAGGGTTAGGGTTAGGGTTAGGGTTAGGGTTAGGGTTAGGGTTAGGGTTAGGGTTAGGGTTAGGGTTAGGGTTAGGGTTAGGGTTAGGGTTAGGGTTAGGGTTAGGGTTAGGGTTAGGGTTAGGGTTAGGGTTAGGGTTAGGGTTAGGGTTAGGGTTAGGGTTAGGGTTAGGGTTAGGGTTAGGGTTAGGGTTAGGGTTAGGGTTAGGGTTAGGGTTAGGGTTAGGGTTAGGGTTAGGGTTAGGGTTAGGGTTAGGGTTAGGGTTAGGGTTAGGGTTAGGGTTAGGGTTAGGGTTAGGGTTAGGGTTAGGGTTAGGGTTAGGGTTAGGGTTAGGGTTAGGGTTAGGGTTAGGGTTAGGGTTAGGGTTAGGGTTAGGGTTAGGGTTAGGGTTAGGGTTAGGGTTAGGGTTAGGGTTAGGGTTAGGGTTAGGGTTAGGGTTAGGGTTAGGGTTAGGGTTAGGGTTAGGGTTAGGGTTAGGGTTAGGGTTAGGGTTAGGGTTAGGGTTAGGGTTAGGGTTAGGGTTAGGGTTAGGGTTAGGGTTAGGGTTAGGGTTAGGGTTAGGGTTAGGGTTAGGGTTAGGGTTAGGGTTAGGGTTAGGGTTAGGGTTAGGGTTAGGGTTAGGGTTAGGGTTAGGGTTAGGGTTAGGGTTAGGGTTAGGGTTAGGGTTAGGGTTAGGGTTAGGGTTAGGGTTAGGGTTAGGGTTAGGGTTAGGGTTAGGGTTAGGGTTAGGGTTAGGGTTAGGGTTAGGGTTAGGGTTAGGGTTAGGGTTAGGGTTAGGGTTAGGGTTAGGGTTAGGGTTAGGGTTAGGGTTAGGGTTAGGGTTAGGGTTAGGGTTAGGGTTAGGGTTAGGGTTAGGGTTAGGGTTAGGGTTAGGGTTAGGGTTAGGGTTAGGGTTAGGGTTAGGGTTAGGGTTAGGGTTAGGGTTAGGGTTAGGGTTAGGGTTAGGGTTAGGGTTAGGGTTAGGGTTAGGGTTAGGGTTAGGGTTAGGGTTAGGGTTAGGGTTAGGGTTAGGGTTAGGGTTAGGGTTAGGGTTAGGGTTAGGGTTAGGGTTAGGGTTAGGGTTAGGGTTAGGGTTAGGGTTAGGGTTAGGGTTAGGGTTAGGGTTAGGGTTAGGGTTAGGGTTAGGGTTAGGGTTAGGGTTAGGGTTAGGGTTAGGGTTAGGGTTAGGGTTAGGGTTAGGGTTAGGGTTAGGGTTAGGGTTAGGGTTAGGGTTTGGGTTAGGGTTAGGGTTAGGGTTAGGGTTAGGGTTAGGGTTAGGGTTAGGGTTAGGGTTAGGGTTAGGGTTAGGGTTAGGGTTAGGGTTAGGGTTAGGGTTAGGGTTAGGGTTAGGGTTAGGGTTAGGGTTAGGGTTAGGGTTAGGGTTAGGGTTAGGGTTAGGGTTAGGGTTAGGGTTAGGGTTAGGGTTAGGGTTAGGGTTAGGGTTAGGGTTAGGGTTAGGGTTAGGGTTAGGGTTAGGGTTAGGGTTAGGGTTAGGGTTAGGGTTAGGGTTAGGGTTAGGGTTAGGGTTAGGGTTAGGGTTAGGGTTAGGGTTAGGGTTAGGGTTAGGGTTAGGGTTAGGGTTAGGGTTAGGGTTAGGGTTAGGGTTAGGGTTAGGGTTAGGGTTAGGGTTAGGGTTAGGGTTAGGGTTAGGGTTAGGGTTAGGGTTAGGGTTAGGGTTAGGGTTAGGGTTAGGGTTAGGGTTAGGGTTAGGGTTAGGGTTAGGGTTAGGGTTAGGGTTAGGGTTAGGGTTAGGGTTAGGGTTAGGGTTAGGGTTAGGGTTAGGGTTAGGGTTAGGGTTAGGGTTAGGGTTAGGGTTAGGGTTAGGGTTAGGGTTAGGGTTAGGGTTAGGGTTAGGGTTAGGGTTAGGGTTAGGGTTAGGGTTAGGGTAGGGTTAGGGTTAGGGTTAGGGTTAGGGTAGGGTTAGGGTTAGGGTTAGGGTTAGGGTTAGGGTTAGGGTTAGGGTTAGGGTTAGGGTTAGGGTTAGGGTTAGGGTTAGGGTTAGGGTTAGGGTTAGGGTTAGGGTTAGGGTTAGGGTTAGGGTTAGGGTTAGGGTTAGGGTTAGGGTTAGGGTTAGGGTTAGGGTTAGGGTTAGGGTTAGGGTTAGGGTTAGGGTTAGGGTTAGGGTTAGGGTTAGGGTTAGGGTTAGGGTTAGGGTTAGGGTTAGGGTTAGGGTTAGGGTTAGGGTTAGGGTTAGGGTTAGGGTTAGGGTTAGGGTTAGGGTTAGGGTTAGGGTTAGGGTTAGGGTTAGGGTTAGGGTTAGGGTTAGGGTTAGGGTTAGGGTTAGGGTTAGGGTTAGGGTTAGGGTTAGGGTTAGGGTTAGGGTTAGGGTTAGGGTTAGGGTTAGGGTTAGGGTTAGGGTTAGGGTTAGGGTTAGGGTTAGGGTTAGGGTTAGGGTTAGGGTTAGGGTTAGGGTTAGGGTTAGGGTTAGGGTTAGGGTTAGGGTTAGGGTTAGGGTTAGGGTTAGGGTTAGGGTTAGGGTTAGGGTTAGGGTTAGGGTTAGGGTTAGGGTTAGGGTTAGGGTTAGGGTTAGGGTTAGGGTTAGGGTTAGGGTTAGGGTTAGGGTTAGGGTTAGGGTTAGGGTTAGGGTTAGGGTTAGGGTTAGGGTTAGGGTTATGGTTAGGGTTAGGGTTAGGGTTAGGGTTAGGGTTAGGGTTAGGGTTAGGGTTAGGGTTAGGGTTAGGGTTAGGGTTAGGGTTAGGGTTAGGGTTAGGGTTAGGGTTAGGGTTAGGGTTAGGGTTAGGGTTAGGGTTAGGGTTAGGGTTAGGGTTAGGGTTAGGGTTAGGGTTAGGGTTAGGGTTAGGGTTAGGGTTAGGGTTAGGGTTAGGGTTAGGGTTAGGGTTAGGGTTAGGGTTAGGGTTAGGGTTAGGGTTAGGGTTAGGGTTAGGGTTAGGGTTAGGGTTAGGGTTAGGGTTAGGGTTAGGGTTAGGGTTAGGGTTAGGGTTAGGGTTAGGGTTAGGGTTAGGGTTAGGGTTAGGGTTAGGGTTAGGGTTAGGGTTAGGGTTAGGGTTAGGGTTAGGGTTAGGGTTAGGGTTAGGGTTAGGGTTAGGGTTAGGGTTAGGGTTAGGGTTAGGGTTAGGGTTAGGGTTAGGGTTAGGGTTAGGGTTAGGGTTAGGGTTAGGGTTAGGGTTAGGGTTAGGGTTAGGGTTAGGGTTAGGGTTAGGGTTAGGGTTAGGGTTAGGGTTAGGGTTAGGGTTAGGGTTAGGGTTAGGGTTAGGGTTAGGGTTAGGGTTAGGGTTAGGGTTAGGGTTAGGGTTAGGGTTAGGGTTAGGGTTAGGGTTAGGGTTAGGGTTAGGGTTAGGGTTAGGGTTAGGGTTAGGGTTAGGGTTAGGGTTAGGGTTAGGGTTAGGGTTAGGGTTAGGGTTAGGGTTAGGGTTAGGGTTAGGGTTAGGGTTAGGGTTAGGGTTAGGGTTAGGGTTAGGGTTAGGGTTAGGGTTAGGGTTAGGGTTAGGG
>NC_049202.1:43037959-43165459 GCF_013347855.1 Anguilla anguilla
TGCCTGGCGATTAAATGAGGGATGGGTACGAAAAACCTTCAGCAAATTGACGGGAATCATAGGATTTGCTGTGAAATTAGATGCCAGCCTACAATAAGATCAATATTAATATACAGCTGAGAATCTTCAAAGCAAGACAAAATAATGGAGCTGACAAACACATATGGAGACTTGGCATTTGCAGTATCGTCTAAATAATAGGGGAACTGTAAGGTGCTGCTTTGTTTGGCATCACTAGTTGGCCAGCATGATAATATAATAAAGCTAAAGTAAACTCTAAGCTACATTGAACGCTGACTGAACTGCATCACCTGTAAAAAGCAATAACTTCATACCGGGCTACTTTTTCTGCTTTTTACAGCATATGTAAGAAACTGCATTGCATTGCCTTCCTTTCGTGGCTTCGTGGATCATCCACCTGTCTTCCTTGATCGGTCGAATGTCCGGACTTTCTTTTTAGCTTGTTTGCAAATGTGAAATGTGATGCTATAATAATAATAATAATAATAATAATAATAATAATAATAATAATACATTAACCATAACGACAAGAAAATCTTATCATCATTTGTTCTTTAAAGTTTTGATGAACTTTTTTATTAGCCATTTGATAATCATAATGAGTCATAGTTGCGGATCTTAAAAACTTAAAACGGCACTAACAGTTGACTGATCAAATTCACTGTAAAGGGTTGTCAAAGAATAGCAACATGTCTCACACCCTCGCCACATCAACCACTTTTCCTCAAATCATTCCTAAAATGTTTTTCAGGGGTCTCAACTACAACGCAGTATACGTGTAGTTGAGAGTCCTAAAAAGTTTTACTAGTTTTTTTTTGTTAGTAAATATTCCTCAAATATCAACTATTAACAACACGTGTAAAGAACCTGTAAGCAATTATCGTTGTTGTTACAATGAACTAATAACGATATTTTCTCAAACTCGTTCAATTATGCTCAATTTCACACAACAGGTACAGCAATGGGTCAAAATAAAACGTGTATGGAAACTTACCAAACCCTTGTCAAATCCCGAAGCACTCCCTTTGAAAGACGGAAAACAAGCACAGTCCAGCGACAAAAAATCCAGCACAATTAAAATAATAACAAATGTATCAATAAGATTAAATGAAAGTACTCTAAGTCAGCTAACGGACCTAACGTTACTTAACAATACGACTAGCACCTTAATCTAGTAATGCGTCCATTGACAAACGCCCACTGCTTTTACTGCTATAGTCACTATTCGCTGTCTTGAGCGACGGGGAGACAGCACCAAGGTGAGAAACTGCACTCGGTTGTTACGTTGAAGCCAACTAAGAAAGCTCAAATACATCCATAGGTTGAAAAACAGGGAAAGGATACTCCCCATTAAAATCAATTCCAGACTTTGAAAACATTGCTCACAAGCACCCCTTGGCTCATACGCGAAACCGCACAGAGAGAGAGAGAGAGAGAGCGAGAGAGAGAGAGAGAGAGATCTAACTGTTCAGGAGTTATACTAAGGGATATCAATGGAAGCATAAGGATGTGCATCGATGCTTTTAGCGCGGAGATTTTAGACACCTAAACTGATTGCTGATTGCCACCTTAAAGTAATATCACAAAAGGATATTTTAATAAATCAACCTGTATTATTTTACTAGATAGCTGAGTTATTTCAGTTAAAATGGAAGTCCAGGAAAGGCTGTGCCCAAAAACATACTGTGCAATTCATACCAATCTGAAAGCGGTTAAACGAAAGTCCCCACGGATGGTGTTTTCACTGGCAACCATATGGCAGCCATAAAAAGAGAATACAAAACACCGCACTTGTTTAAACAGAGTATACGAAGCTTAGGGGCATGCAGCAAACTAAACGCAGATGCGATTCATATTACCTATTTTAATTTTAATTGAAAGACTTTCGCCTTATCAGTATCAACCAACGGAACTATTCAGTATAACTGAATAATTATTCATATTGGCACACCTGATGTAGTTCTATTTTTAAGGCACATGATTTATAGCCATTTCACTTGGACTTCCAATTCAATTTATGAAAAAATGACGCGCGCGCGCACACACGCACGCACACCAAAAGGATTTGCATGCCTTAGAACGTTCAATTAATCCTGTTAAATTAGAATTTAAACCAAAACACCAATTCACATATGGCCAGATTTTTCATACAAGTGACAATACATCATCAGGTCTGAAATAAACAATAAATATAGAGGTATAATTTGTACATAATATAATTATAATGTATATGTTAATTTAAAATTTCACACCATCATTTTCAAGGGTCAGGTACCGCAATACAATTAGACTATTATTTTGCTGTATGCTCATGACGTGCTTACCGCCTCCTGACTCCATCATAAGAAGATCAACATTCTTCCTGTATTTACCGCCCAAATCACTCATTCAGGATAAGGGCAAACATGGAGTGGCTGTGGAGTCGTTTCTCTTCAGTAGTCTAAATGAGAGAATACAACTCTTCCCACAATAGGTAGCTCACTGATACAGTATGTGTAGATACGGCTTTCAGTAACCAGACCACCAGACTCATAATGACCATGAATTCACTCTACAAACTGACCAATAATGTCCTTAATGAGATCCGTCGGCTGAACTGCCTCAGACCTTCCGGGCACATGTTGTAGTGCATTTTCAGTTTTGGAACATGCAAGTTATATTACCCACATGGTGCACTTATCGCAGGATCTGGACCTAAGTTTTGTTCCATGTGAACTGTGTGTGTGTGTGTGTGTTCGAGAGAAAGAGAGAGAGTGAGAGAGAGAGAGGAGTCTGTGTTCAAACAAAACCTAGGCAAAGATGTAAATCATGCAGAGGAATGCATGAAGCTCCAGACACAGAAGACACCTGACATGCCGACTAATTTATCGACATCCCGCGCTAATTTATTACACTGCGCTTGGTGCTGGAGAGCTGCTCGGGAGAGAGGAGACATGGATGTGACCGTGAGCAGCAGAGTGCACGAGCACAGGAGGGACGAGAGCAAGGAGCTCTCCTGTGTGTGTGTGTGGAGCCCGCTCGCTCGCTTCTGTCCTCCACTTTCGCTTTTACCTTGAGCTCCTATTGCCTCTGTCTGGGAGAAAACACAAACATGTACTTCTGTCCTCTCCATCTACCCCACTCTCTCTTATGTGTGAGAATTCTTCACTACCTGACATTGCTGTTTACTGGTCCTCTGCTGAAGGCTCTGTGATTTAATTTAGCTGCCTTCCACCTTGAACTGACAGATATGGAATAAGATGCTGTATTCGCCGCTCTGTACATTCTTTAATACTGTGTTCAGTGCCGTTCTAAGTTGTGGAATGGTTACAGGGTGTGCTGTGTATAAACTGAGCAAACTGAGAAATATAACAAAGTCTCCCTCCGTCTGAACACCCAAACTTTCAACAGCATCTGTGCGTATTCTGTGTGTTTTGATCTGGGAAAATATGCCAGAGTTTCAACGCACAAGAAGTATGGCCATCGACAAACACAAAAAGACGCTCTTCTAATGCGGAGAGCACAGCCCTCAGCCACCTCTACTGCGCTAGCCACCCCGCCAACGTCAGGCGGGAGGCGGGATTTAAATAATTAAATGAATCCTTAAATAATGACCTGAGAAAGACCATTAAAAATCCAATTTGCATGCAGCGGTGTGGAAAGCCTACGTCCTGCCCCTCTCCTGCCCCCCCCCCCCACCCCCACCCCAAAGCGAAGATAAATGGCAGCAGTCACTGCGCTCCTGACGCGTCTCAGCAAATGAGCCTCGTTCATCACTGGAGAGTGAGAGACTTCCGCCCGTGCTTTTATCTTACCAGGGGAACAGGCTCCAATTAACAGGCAGCCCACACCTCCATTTTATCACTCCTAGATAACCCGATTGTCTGCCTTCATGTTGCTCCCACCTCTAACCCCCCTCCCGGCCCCTGTCTTCACCTTTACGCTTGTGCGGCGCAGGGCTGGTGCCATGACTGCACTGGCATGCGCTGACACCTGCGCTGCCATTGTCGCTCACGCTCCCGTCTGCTGCGTGTTCTAGAGTTTCCCGATGTTTCATAAACATGGCAAAATAAAAGATAGTGATGCAGAGAAAAAAGAACCAGGAACTGCCGTGGGTTGTAACAGGCTGATTCTTTCTCAGATAGTGAGCAAGTGCAGGGCCTGCCCGCTCGGTGTAACTCAATGTGTTTATGGCAAGCCGGGTTATAAAACACTTCTTTTTGTTGGTGGGAGAGCACTGGTGTAAAGGGAGTGTATGCAGTTCCGACAGCATTAACTCTCAAAGCATTAACATGGGCTGGCGGCAACAGCACACCATGCGTCAAAAAGAGCTCATGGACTAAAATTTAATAACATTGCTATACCGATTCAGAGATGGTTTTTCGTCATGAATGTTATATTTTAAGTTGAAAAAAGGAAGAAAAAAAAAATAGGTGTGCCTGTGTGGAAATACTGAAACGTAAGCTATTTCTATCATTTAAACTCTTTATTTATAAAAGTGTTTTATTGTATTATACGGAGATTGGTCTTTAGAGTGTAATCTGCAGCACAAAAGAGGAGACGATGAAGAGCATAACTCCAGCAGGAACGGGCACATGCACGATGTCTGTCAATGCGCATGTAAGATCCGTCACTAGCAGCAGCGGAACAGCACTTCTGAATGTTTGCAGGGTTTTCCACATGTGCACATGGCTTCTATCATGGCTCTGAAAACATTTTGCCATGTTGTTCAGATTTTGAATTTATTTATTTCATAATATTAGATCTGCAGAATTCAGCTATCATGTGAATCAGACATGCATGTCTTAATACTATCAAATTAACAACACAATCAGCACTCAAAGGATTCTAAAGATAAAATATTACACGTGCCAATATGGATTGAAAGTAATTATTTAGAATGATTAGGTTAAAAGAATTTAAAATACTGATATTCCAAGAATAGAAGAAAACTCATTACACTGGACAAAGGTAATTGTAGCAATTATTAATAACTGACTTCATTCATATACTAATCAACAGCATATTATACTGAATTTCTAGATAGCATTGATCTTTATTTCTTGGCTCTTCTCAGTGTTCTAAAAAAAAGCAAATCAGTACCAGGAGTAAATATATGCTCCTGACATTACTGAAGCAATATGAAATAACCAAAAGATTTGTCTACAGTCTATTTGTAATGCATAAAAATTAAAATTAAGATAAAACTTGAGTAATCCAAGAACAAAACGTGAGTACTTTAAAAGCAATATCTTTATAGTCTTACCAACAAATTAATTTATCATTTAACAGATTACGTTTATCATTTATCAGATTACATTTATTTTATCTACAGATTGCATTTTGAAGTGACAATATTTTGAAATAGTAACACCTTTGTCTGCTCATTTAATATTAAATATTAAGTTTATTTTTTGTTTAATTCAACAAGAAATATTCAGCGTATGTGACTCACTGTGCCCCCCCCCACCCCCACCCCCCACAAAAAACTCATACACAAATGCAAAAATAAGTGAGTATATAATTAGATATTATATTAATATGTCGGCAAACATTTTGATTTCAAGTATTTACAAATTTCTACTATTAAAATCAGTACATAAGTTGCCGTTCCTCCTGGCAATCATATCTAAACCAGACAGACACATCTTGGTAGATTATCGCTCTAATTACAAGTGGGGACAGATTAGGCTAAAAAGAAAGCAAGAGAAACAGGCTAAACACACTCACTTGCTGTCACAGAAACTTCAAGCTGAGAGCTCTGTCCTCCTTTGTGGCGCTGCAGTAGGTTTATTGAATTTGGTTAAAAAACAAACTCCGGGGAATTTCTCCAAGGCCCCTCTCTCCGCTCTCGGGTTCCCTGCGGCGGACACCTTTAAGAAAATGCCAGCCGCCGGCTTTCGCCTTGCTTCATTTTTGGCTCTGCTGCCGGACTGTAAGGCAATACCTCCTTTTTTCACGGGGAATTCCACATTCGGGGTTCCTGTGAGTAGAGCACGCCCTCTAGCGACCATTTCTGAGAAATACAGCAAACGCTATCATCATTGATAGTCTTTGTGCTCCGAGTGAAATTGAGGAGCTTCTTAAAAAAAAACAGTCTATGCCAGCACAGTAATCCAACATTTTCATGAAAACACATATGCCCCCAAATCACAGCATAGATAATGGGACTCAATAGACCATTGAGTGCAAAATTGCTGATTAGATTGCCATTGAGTTTTGAATGGAGCAGGACATGCACTGTTGATTTGTGGAGGGTAAAGACTGATTCTGGAAGCACTAGATAATTACAGCAATAAAAGGGGGAAAGGATGAGAAAGAAAATGCCACCACCAATTAGCTCAACCCTCTCCTTAGAGAACAAAGCTCTAGCTAATACTGGCTCCCAAGAAGAGCAGGGAAAACATTGTCCTGCATCCAGACTTACTCATACGACAATGGCATTACATTAGTGCTTCTCAGCAGGAACATAACAAGCCACACAAAACCGCTGGCATGATGCGTATGGTTAATAGCATAACTTAATAAAGCTTATGATTCATTAAATGATTAAAGGATGAAGACTGAAACATGATTGAAGATGAACAGCCAACATTATCAGTTATTTATTTATTTTTTAATCTCATCAGAATCTGATAAATTATTAAGGATTATGTTAGGTGCACTCCTGCAGTTGCCCTTGACCAAGGCACTGGCCTCAGGACTGGAGTTGGTCCCCGGGTGCTGCACTGCGGCTGCCCACTGCTCCTAAGTAACTAGGATGGGTCAAATGCAAATTACCCCACGGGTTCAATAAAGTATATCTATCTATCTATCTGTTTCATGAAAAGGGGAGAAATCTGATTTATAAATGTAAACATGCAAGAAATTTGAGAGCACTGTTCTCTAAATGATTACTGTACTCAGACAAACTATTTCCTTTTTGAAAAACTATTACCGTGAATGGAAATTAGTTTACTGCAACTGCCCATTAAATATTTTAATTTTTTTTTCTGTAAAACCAAAAGAGACATACAGTACAACAAATGTGTAATTCTATCAATGGTTAGCCTGTACATTAGTATGACCACCTCACAGGCTGGTCAATATGACCACCTCACAGGCTGGTCAGTAGTACGGCCTTACAGGCTGGTCAGTAGTACATCTGACATAAAAACTGGTCAAGAACATAGTTACACACGTTGGTCAAAATTAGAGCTGCATTACAGGCTAGTCAATAGCTGCCTCACAAGCTGTTACATAGCATCACTGCCTCACAGAGTCATTTGTAGTATAGGTGCTATACATACCGGTTAAAAGTGTTTTGTATGTTCCATGTTTCAAATACTGTATTTGATCATACATTTTTCTCTCACTTAAAAAGTTCATAGATCTTTTAAAAACAATCACTAGACTACTTTCTTTGTGTCTGACTGACATCTAGACCAGGAAACACAATATATACAGTATATGGGCACAACTTCAAAAATTAAGGTATAGTATATGATGGCTGGAATAATGAAGAATAGAGACAAATAGCAATATTATAATCACAGTCTCTCTGCCATCTGTACTAAAGACAGGCCTGTCAGGCAGATATACTATTAACTAGCCTATGAGGCAGATACACTACATGGCCAAAAGTATGCGGACACCTAACATCCAACATCTCATCCAAAATGATGGGCACTAATATGGAGTTGGTCCATACTTTGCTGCTATAACAACCTCCACTCTTCTGGGAAGGTTTTATACTAGATGTTTGAGCATTGCTGCAGGGATTTGCTTCCATTCAGCCAGAAGAGCATTAGTGAGGTCGGGCAATGATTGGGCCATTAGGCCTGGCTTGCTGTTGGCTTTTCGATTTATCCCAAAGATGTTTGTAATGTATGCTCTTGACTTGGCAGCTAATAGGCTAACTATCTAGTTAGCACTTGATATTAGCCTATTAGCTTCTGTACCAATATTGTACCTTCACAAAAGGGCAACCTTCACAAAAGGGCAAACAGAAGGACATGACAGTATTATGAGTTTAATCTACTAAACTGAAACTTAGATTTTTACAGCGAACAAATTCACATATTACAAGGAACATGCACCAAGGAAGGAGATTTTTTGTTTGAGATGGGTAAAAAGTGGAATGCAGATGAAGGGAGATAGGTTTGATCAGTGTGCTGCTTGATTAACTGGTGTGGAATGTATGGCCTAAAATATAATACGGATGGAGCTCATTGGTGGTGTTTATAAATGTCTCAGTGACTGCACTACACTAGACAAAAGGCTCTTTTCCTCATTCCATTGCTCTCTTTCACATCCCGTCTTACTTTAAGCAAAATAATGCATTCCCGTTTACGCATGACAAGGCACATGTCATTTGCTGTGTGATAACTTATTAAAAGCGGTTAAATTAATTCATTAATTCATGTACTTTTAAATGTAGGGTATTGGAGTGGCTCAGTGGGCACAGCAGTGAGTTGTGGCACATGCTGAGACTCTGAAATGGAGGGGCTTAGCCCAGCTTTGGTTGACCTTTAGCTCAGCTCTCTGTATACATATCACTTGCAATCCAAAATCCTTTGACACCAACAGTGCTAGCCCAAACACTTTGATTTCATGAATGTAATAACATTAAGAGTCAATGACAATTAAACAGGATATATACTGTATATTAAAAACACTATTATCCAGGGAGACATTTTCTACACATGTGCAAATTCATAATTTATATTTGTAAAAGTAATTTGGATTTAATATCTTGCTTAAAGCTGAAATGCATGTGCCCTACCAGAGAATCAAACTTGCGAATCTGTTACACCCCACTGCCATCCCATGCCATGTACAAAATACAAATACAACATGTACATACAACAAACTGATCTGAATAAACTATACACCATTAATAATGATTAAGCAATTAGATCTGTTCATGGTTTTTTTTAAGGCAGTCCACTGAAATAATAACCTGGCTGATCCATTTTGGACTGGCAGCCTTGGCAAACACTCCCCACCACATTGTGCACTGCCTGGTGTCCTTGAATTCTCACATTCATCGTACAGATTCATTCAACACATATCTCAAGCATAAGAATGACTTGCATATCTGTGGAAAGTCTGTCAATTTCACAATAAACCACAAGCATAAAGTGTCAGTACTAACTATATATACTTTAAATGGTTAGAATTCCATGTCCCTGTTGTTTGTCAAAATATGCACTCATGGAGGTAGTCTCAGTTTCAATAATAATATGGAATGGCATGGCTCTCCCTGTTAATGCCCATAGATTTAAGTTAAAAATAATACAGCAGTCCCATTCATGAAAGTAAAGAGCAAGGTAATGTTTTATTCTGTACTTTGTGTTTTGTTTGTACATTAATTGATGGTGTGGTGAAAACTGGTTTAACTTTTTTTTAATTTTTTTTTTACATTTGCATTTTTCACACATTTCACAATCTCATTTGGCTAAATGTGTTTTTCACATATAGTCATATTCAGTGGAGTGGCTGAGAAGCAGCTGAAAATGTAACTGATGTTCTAACCATTCACTTGTGTACAGGCAAATATAAAAAATACGAAATTATTTTCTGTCAAGTCAGAAAAAGTGAGTCTGTATACTAAACACCACAAAGACATTCTTAACTGCCACAAGCACCATTGATTTGTAAAAAAAAAATCTAACAGCTTTCATGCCCTGACAGGACTGTATATCACATCTCTCTTTACTGATTTAGATCATTTTAAACAGAATAAACAATTCAGTACCAAGTGCTTAATACACTTTGATACATAATTCCCAAATGTAAACAAGGACAGAAAGCAATGCAAATTCACAAAAATAAAAATAACTTCGCTCCTCAATGATGTAAGTTGATTTTCTGCAGCCTGGGGGTTACTTATAACAACGATAATGCAAATTGCATTGAAAATCAAAAACAAATTAAACAGTCTAATAAGAAAATTCTTTCAATATGTACTGGAGCTTATAAATTTCCATCTTTCGGAAAAGCTAATATAACCACCCACCAATAAGAACACATGGTCAAAACTCCCCAATCCATGGGACTTGGAAATACTGTTTAATGCTGTTGCTATAAATGGAACAATATTAAATAATATGATATTCCAGCTATATTAAAGAAAGAATGATGCTTAGCTTCACCCACATTGGCTGTAATATATGCAGTTCTTAGAGTGTGTTGCATGGGCGGAAAGATGCTTTCCTGGCTTCTGGAGTGTTTATTTTCTTCTCCCAACACAGACACAGTGGATTTGGCAAAGCACTGCCTCTCCCCCAGCTTATCTTTGACTGTAAAGGAGAACTGGTCCCCAATACTGTCCTGTCCCAGCTAGTTTGGGCCTGTTCGCAGTATAGAAATCTTTACTCTGGTTGGTACAAAGCTATGCTTTCCTCACACAGGCACACATATACATGTATACAGGGCAACTGAAATATGAATAGCCGGCTTTTATTTCCTCTATTAATAACTAAGAAGGCTTGCTGTTTTAGCAGGAGACATCACCTGAAAGCCCAGTAACACTCCGAGTGGGCCACAGTGTGGTGGTGGCATTAGCGGGCCAAGCTTCGAAGGGTTCCTGGGTGCAGCACTTCTGTTGTACTCAAATTTCGTCTAGGAAACCTCCACCTGTGCAAACATGTAATAAGTACAATATACTATACCTGCTATCCTTGCTGACCTGAATAGGTTTTCTGAACAAAAGTAACTGTACTTTGGTGGTTTCGTGGCTGTGGGTGCCAGCACCATACATTCCTAACTCTTCTACCTCATGATCGCTTGCCAGCATTTGTATTGTGAGGCTGACATTGAGAGAGAGAGAAAGAGAGAGAGATGGAAAGAGAGGGAGGAAGAGAGAGAAGGGGAGAGAGAGAGGTGAAAAGAGAGAAAGGGAGAAAGACAGAGATGGAGGGAGAGAGAGATGGAGAGAGAGGGAGAGAGAGAGTGAGATGTAAAGAGGGGGTGGAGGGGTGAATTGGTTTCAATCATAAAACTGGAATTCAGGGAATAATACTCTGCTTCCTTTAACAGGATATGACACAAGCCAGGTATAAGCAAGGGGAATGACGTGACGCACCAAGAACCTAGAGCCCTGACCCCCCCACCCCACCCCACCCCCCGGCCGAGAAAACTCTGGGAAGAATTAGCATGCAGCGTGCTATCGTGACCTTGCCTCTCTCCATTCAAGGTCAGAAATGACTAAAGAAAACAATGAGGAAAGGAGGTAAAAAAAAAAAAAAAACACACAATGCACCAAACAAAGCGATAATTAGACACTACCGGCGAGCGCCGCCGCTTTCTTCTGCACTTCAAAGCCGCAGCTGCTGCAGATCGCAGCCAGAACGCAGCGCTCAGGCAAAGGCAGCCCGTCTGCGTATCTGCTGTTTACGTTACACAGATATCTGAGCGTCGGCCTCTCACCCCGGGATGTGACTCATCTGAAGGAGCGACGGCGTTTCGGCAGTTGGGCATACACATTCACACGCGCTCGCTCGCCGGAGAGCACCAGGGAACGGTTCAAAAAAGAAAAAAGAAATTTCCAACTGTCCTGGTCGAGCCCTAGAAAACTGCTTTTTTTTAATCATTGAGAAATGTCATCAGTTTAAAGGATGTGCATCAGATCAGATCAATGCACTGAGGACTGGGCTGTTTGGAGTGACAGTGTTGTCCACCAGAGGGCAGCAGTGCTACAGCAGAGGGGGCTCCCTGGTCCCTTCCTGTGTGCAGCAACACTCAGCAACAGCAGCGGTGCCCATTCTAGAAAAAGACCAGGAGGTGAGAAGCATAAAATAGTACCAATAAAACCAGAGCAATATATAAATGCAGTTTTAATAAAATAATTATTGAGGCAGAGAAGATAAACAGACTGTGTGTAAGTGTATGTGTGTATGTGTGTGTGTCTGTGTATATGTGTAAGAGAAGGAGAGAGAGAGAGATGATAACGATTTCAATATTCAATAAAAGTATTGATACAGGCATGTACACATACACAAACACACATTGAAGAATAAACCCTGATCACATTGAAACAGAGTGAGCACCAGGCACTTAGCACCCAGGCTACAGGATCTACAGTTGGACTGAACACTCCACAATGGTTATTTCCAGCCTAAGGGGACAGAGTTGATGCAACACTGGTGTCATTTGACTGAACTGGGTAAGAGCAATGTGGAGAAGGGCGGTGTAAACAGTAGCGTGATGTCCTGCTCCATACTGCAGTCCCCATGGCCTCTCCTCACCCCCCCCCCCCCCAAAAAAAAAGAAAAAAAATGGGGATATACCATGTCAAGGCCATGTCCCAAAATGCCCCCTCTCTCTCCAAACTGCTCCCAGGTCAGTGATCCCCCATTGAGTGTTGACTGTGGGATTATCAGTAGGCCTGCAAAGAGCGGAATGACAGGAATGACATCACCAGCGCAGTCATGCTCATACCCTACGCCAGGGCCGTCCATCTGGTGCCAGTGGGCAGGCAACCCCATGGGGGACGCATCTTCAGCACGAGAAACCCAGTCTGAACCCATACTGGGGTCTGTCTGTCAATACCTCAGCCTACTGTTCCTTGAGTTCAAGGTTCAATGCCACATAAGGCTTTAAACACGGCAAGTCAAAACTGCTAGAACTTGAGACGGTTTGGGGATAAACCTGAGAGACTCCAAAACCTGAAGCCCTGAAATTTCCCACAGTGCATTTCTGCATTCTCAGCCTGCGGTATAAGGGAACTGAGGCTATAATAGCCGCCTCAGGTTAATACTGCATGCTGATCCCTCCCCGGGCTCTAACTGAGGTGACTGGATGGTATTTCAGCATGTTAAATGAAGGAAGAGGGTGGGGTGTTTCGGTAATTACAATGCAATCTAATACCCTGCCTTAAAATATCACATTGACGCTGACTCAGTTTAATACTTGATAATCCTTTTGCACTATGGATACGCACATTTTGTACTATGGATACGCATACGAACGTTATTCCATACTCCGTCTCCATACCACTGCGTTGACATTGCACAAGAGTAAGAATAACATAATATCTGGCTTAAAAAAAGGATGAACTGAAACATAGTTCACAACTGCAATCACAGACATTCTGAAGCAATTCAAGAAAATATTCATATTCTTAAAGCTGTTCTTAGAAGTCACTGTTATTAAAATGATCAAAAGTAGAGACTTTTATATTTGTTTGGCAACCTAGGTGTTTTTATGTGCTAGCACAGTGTCTTTACTTGGGGGGCACTGGTTGCTCTATAGTACCTTGTCTTTGAAATCCTTTAGTGGATTTCCACTTAAAACAATGATTTCCCACTTGGTGTGGGAGTGTGAAGCGCACACAACCTGCCTCAGAGAATTAGTCCCAAACAAACACTCCAAAATGAACTGTGGCCTGCTGAGATTACTTTATTTTCCCATTGTAGCCCAACAGCACCCAACACATGTAGCTCAAACTCCCTCCAGAACCACCCCGCCCCCCCCCCCCCCCTCCCCAACACGGAAAGTTCCTCCGCCGCCCCCACCTGCAATCTGAGTGACCATCTCCTAATTGGCGCTAATTCCAGGGGGGTGTGGATGACTCCGGCCCTGTCGAGGCGCCGTGATTAATTCCGCAGTATGAGGGACAAAGGGCACCGCGCTCTCTGCGGTGTTGACACTAATAAATCTGAACGCTTCCTCTAAGGTGTTCCAAGGTTATTCCAGGAATTTCCTTTGCCTATTGTGAGGAGATCTGTTTTTGGTAACCCACCACCAGCCCTCCGGCCTCCTCCTCCCTCTCTCCCCTCCTCCACAGCCCACCCCCTGCCCGCTCTGTCCCCTTGTCTCAGGCTCTGAATAGACCACCTCAGTTGAATGTGACAGACAGCCAGGCGTCAGAACGTCAGGTTCAGCGGCCTAAGTCATGCTGGACACAATAGGGCCAGTTATTTTCACCTGTTTGGCCCCCTCGCTTTGTGCCAGAGAAGAAATAAAACAATGCCCTGCATGTTCTCCCTTTCATTCTCTCTGTCATTTTCAAGCAGAGCGAGGATGGAGGTTTTTCCCTCTTTCAGACAAAAGCTCTGTGGATTATGTCAATTATTTTGATGTATAACTTAGTCTGGAAAAAGGCACATTAAAGCTGCACTGCTTAAGGAGGGAGGGAGGAAGAGAGAGAGAGAGAATGAGAAAGAGAGAGAGAGAGAGAATGAGAAAGAGAGAGAGAGAGAATAAATGGTCTGCTGGCTAATTTGTTTGTTTTGCATAAAGAATTGAAGGGCTATCATAAACTTGGCAGCAGATGTATCCAGCGTGTCAATGTACAGGGCTTGCACGCAAATAATGGCTTTACTCTGAACTTCAGGGGTACACGCCAGCCTTAGCAAGAGCCACTGTGCACCATGCAGCTGTTAATCTTTGTAAATACATGGGACAGGAAAGGTAAACATTTTCCAAATGCCACCCATGTGCGAGTAAGGGACACTAGGAGACAAGCATGCAGGGGGCTCTACTCTGGGTCTGACTCGATCACACGGGCTTAGGAAAAGTCTGTCAGTGTTCACGTACAGAGAGACAACAATGCACTTCTGGGGCATGGACATTCCTGAATTAGAATAGGCACTGCCCAGTCAGAGAGACTGGTGATCACAAAGGAGACTATGGCCTTCCTAGTGTAGTTAAGCAGTAGTGGTTGCTATTTACCTTGTTAAACTACCTTTTAGGTGTTAACTTCAATATAGTACATCTGAATTTAATAATTTTGGACTTCAGTAAACTATGTTTGAGCCCAATACAGAGTATGTGAATTCACCAATTTTGGTGAAGCTTGCTTTTGTCGTACCCACATTTGATATTTACATGAGTATTGTCGCTAGTAGTTAGTGGACATACACTAGTATAGTCCTAAAAGTATTTCAACACTAATGCTACCTTTTTACAATGATTTTCCAGATGAGGTGTTTCTTGACATCACACGTTTTAAAAAATCTTTTTTATGGATTTAACGTGGAAGCCATGGAATTGAAAATGCACATGCAAGCTGCATTCCAGAGCAATGTTATGTGAATCAGCCAATTCCATATGCATACTACAATCTATAACAATGACACTTGAATAGGCCAATTCCATATGCATACTACAATCTATAACAATGACACTTGAATAGGCCAATTCCATATTCATACTACATTTTATAACAGAGACACTTGGCAGCAGCCATAATGAGATGAAGGCCAAAGGGCTTGAAACGTTCTTTAAACATCTGAGCTGATATTATGAATGCATGGATAATAAAGAAGTCTTTTTCATGTTTCTTTCATCTGATAGCCATTTTCTATGATGTCTCGCCATCAGCAGTCACAGTGCGCAACTCCTGGAATGACACTTTCATCTGTATCTCCAGTTAAACCCTAATGATGACAGACAAAATGGTGGCAATTCACTGATGCATGGGACACAAAAAGCCAGCACAGAAAACAAGAAACATAACCATGGAAACAGGCTGGTAGATGTATGGATGTTCCAAAAGCCCTTTTCTCTCCAAATCTCGGGCTATATTGTAATGTAATTCAAATGCTGAAGGCAAACAACATTGTTATTCATGAGGGCATCTCCGCTCAAGCGGAATGGCTTGACGGTGTTCTTTCCAGTTCCAGTGCGCTCGCACGCAACTTCTAAGGCAAGAAAATGACACAAAAGGATACAAAAGAGGCATTTGACTGATTGTTTTCTGTCCCCTGCTTCGTATATCTACTGCACAGCAGGGACCGAAGACCTGGATGGACAGATGCCCCTGATAAATCTGCTGAGAGACGGGTTATTCAAGCCCAGACAGCCCCTCAGATTCGCTGACAGCAGACAGCACCAGGCTTTGACTGAAGGCATTCAAGGCGAGATCTGTCATAGATGGCATAAGAAAGACCTGGACCTGTGTCCGTCAGCCCGGAGAGAGCGATGCCTTCCATACACTGTCACAATGCTGCGCTGTAGTTCCTTGTAGAGACACCAGGCAGTCTTTTGAAACACACACACACACACACACACACACACACACACGCACAAGCTTATGTAATGTGTGTACTGTACTTGTACTGTACTCTATCATTTGCGGAGGGGGAAAAACCAGCAAGGCGGTCAGAGGGTGACCCTATTTTGAAATCCATGCACAGACCACCTGGAAGTCAGCGATGAACCGCACGCCTCTCCCTGCCCACCCCCCACCTCCTCCTCCCCCCCCCCCTTTCCAGACACCACAACCCCAGGACCACAGCCAGGGAGGAACAGGGGCAGCTCTAAGAAACGGCAATTCATGACAATATTAATCACACTGATCTCAGCTGCGTCTAATACCCTGTCATCATCAATCATTTTCTTTCTGCTGAGTCTTGCTTTATACGTGCTGTTATTTCGCGCTGGTTTTGGTGGGTTTGAGTACTGTCTCTCCGTCTGGGGCTGGGATGTGCTTGTTTGGAATGAGGGAGGAAGGGGGGGGGGGGGGGGTGTGTGTCCTCCAATGTGACCAGAGAGCTGGAGTCAGATCAGCTGAGCATCCACCATCATTTGGAATATCAAATGAAGCAAATCATCGCCATGCTACTATAAATTGCGTGAAGTGCTTGTGATCCTGCTTTAGGTGACACAGTATTTGCAGTATAGCACACAAAATAGTCACACACCATTACAGTACATACAGTAATGCATTTGCAATTAAATATAATTGGTACATTTCTGAAAGAGCTTTGTAACAATCCCACCTTTATTACTGCAATTTGTACAACAGTTATGTTTTGTAATGTTGTTTATGTGACATAACCTTAAAGGGACAATACCCAAGAAAAATCAAACTAATTTATCAACAGTTTATAACTCCCACACATCATTTTTCTCCTATGAGCACATACCGTGTTTGTCTTAACCACTGGACTTAAATGCTGTTGTCTAATATTAAAAATATGTACAATTCAGGAAATTGTTTTGGTTTCTTGACTAAGTCTTTGATAGCACACTATGCTATCAGGAATGCTACAAACCCCCAAAGATACAAATCAACAACCCTGCTTTTCTTTTAATACAAAAGGCAGACAAAGCCATAGATAGCCATCCCAAAGTCACCAGAACTGCTCTGTAAAGGCACCTTGCGGAATGTTGATTCTTGTATGCAGCAGGCTTAAAGTTTGTTGGTTCTAAAAGGAAATTTCTATCTCTTCTTCTGATAAGCATGCAGTTTGACTTTCCGAATCGACTTCAGTCTCAGGATGAGGTTATACCGAAGAGCATATTGAGATGTTTATGAGTTTATTTACTGTGACACGAAACCTTGACAGAAGGAAACCGTCAACATGAGCAAAAGCAAAATAAACAGAACCTGATGGGGAAAGATTTTCAAACAATGTTTTTCCCTGGAATTCTGCTAAAGGTTCCAAACTCATTAAGGGTTATAAAAAGCCCAAAACCTTCCCTTTGAAACACTTTTTAATGGGTTTTCCAAGTCTTTGTTTAATATTTTACAGGCACTAATTTGGAAAAAGAGAAAGGAATATAGAGGTGGTGAATGCCAGAGGAGGCGAATCAGGCTAATGATTGTGGTCATTTGGTCTATATGACTTCTCACTAATTAAATTCTTATTAAATAGACATGTGTTATTAACAATTCAGAAAAACTTGGTTAAAAAAAATATTATTTTTCATTCACAGAATGAGACAAAAAGATCAATTGAGAGTAAAAGAATGAGAGAAAGATCCATTACTTTAAAAACTATTGTAGGATATGTCCTTCGTTTCAAAAACATTTATTATGGAACTTGTCCATTCAAAAATTATACTTTAAAACATTTATCGATATTGTGTTGCAGCCTTTTTTTTTCCAATTGCTTGTCACATGGCAAATTTAAAACAGATTCAAGCAGTCAGGACATGAAAAAATGTTCAATGAAGGTGAAGGTGGGGTGGGAGAATGGAGGGATCCGGATTCTTAGAGGCTTGCCCCTCTCTCCTGACTAATTCCATGGAATCTGTGGCTCGTCTGAATCAGAATGACTCAAGATGATTCTCATTCTAAATCATAAATGAGAAAGATTCTGATTTCTGTGATATTGGCTAAAGGGGAAGACTGTGGTGAAATCTGGCCAACAGTCAAAACCTTTAACAGAGTTAGTTTGAGGCCAAGGAGAATGATTTACTTTTTATAGTAACACTAGTGTGTTGATTTGTGAAATGGGGGGGGGGGGGGGGGGGGGTGCAGAGTGACTGTTACATGTAACTGGTTGGCCATCAGGTATTGCCATGCAATCTTAATAGGTTCACCTGCTGATAAAAAGAATGATCGATGGTAGGAGACACACATAATCCAAGCCAAAATTAGGTCATTTGTGCCTTCTGAGGGTTTGAGTGAAATTTTGGTGACAGTGGATGGAATGACGTTCCTCTGTCAGGACAATATCCACAACCACTAAAATACATCCTGGAACACATAAATAAAAATGGCAAACAAGTCCATGAAGACTGAAGTTCATCATAAGATGCATTTCTGTGATGTAGACATACTGTGTACTAGTGTCTGTGCTGGTTATACATTAAGAAATAGATATGACTTACTTTGCATTGCTACCCTTCAAGGACCAACTGGAATGTCTCCATTACCAATTCACCAAGACACACGCTCACCTGAATACATGTCTGGCTTTTGAGGCACACACTCCCCTTATGACATGTTTTTTAAATCAGTGATGTAGCTATTTCCATTCCACAGGTCTATTTTTCGACCGGCAGAATTCTTTCAGTGCTAAATGCTAACTCCAAGGGTCATAATTCATGACCAAACTAGTGAGATGTTTCCTTATCAACTTTGGCATGGTTTGCCCCTAGATCTCAGATATGGTGCTGATAAACCTAAATAACAGTTGATATCCTTTTTTGACCTCCTATAGTGAAACAGAGTAGTAGCATATGATACTGTTTGCTTTGTACAAAACATACAGAGTAATTGTTACCTCGTGGGTTGTATAGAGGCAGAACATAAAGTATAGAGGCATTCAAGGGCAAGGATATCGGTAATATAATGTTATTTTAAATGTATTAATCTTATCTAGTCACAGGGTATGATTTTCCACGTCTGCTATATACTGTGAGCCATTTTCTTAACACAGTTTATGAATAGATCTATGTATACAGCTTCATTGCTTACATCATGCGGTCACTTGTGTCTATTTAATGATTTGGTCAAATATATCTAGAGATCGATTAGATAACCAGTCAACTTTGCATAAAAGTATCCCGTATTCACACAACACAGAGAGCATAAAACAACCTTATTTTTAATCTACAGGCAGATTATTATTATTATCATTAAATAAATCAATGCAAACGACTTGAGTGGGAAAAAACGAATCAGGCGAGCGATACCGGATCAAACTGAAGCACATATAAATGGGGGATAAAGTTACTAGCCGACATTCGCTGCCAAGTCCTGCCAAGCATGCAGCTCGTCTAAAACCCGCCACGTGTTTGACGCCAACAGCCCAAGCAGGCTGGACACAGGCAATTGTTATGTGATTCCTCTCGGTTTGAGACTAAATCGTATTAGTTAGTTCTATATCATCGGCGACAGAAGCCTTTAATCTACCGTCGCCCTGTGGTGCGGTTAAAGAAATGTATAGCGTGTCGCCTCGAGAATCGTAATTAAATCCCTATAGATGAGGCTGGGATCAGCTTGTTCAAATAAATCGCCAAAAGGTTGAGAAGACTTTTCCTCGTCTCAGGTATCTGACCACTCCAGCAATATCCTGCGTCTTCACATGCTGCTGATAGTTATACGCCAGGCTGAACTTGAAAGGGTTACTGTGTTTCCCCGAGTGCTCCTTTCTGTTCAGTCGAGAGGGGGCGGCTGAGTGGCGCCTGGGAGTCAGAGCGAAGCTTCCAAAACCCCGAGACATCATCAGGCAATGCAGACAGCGAGGAAAGCGCCCCCTCCCCTATTGGCACGCTGCCTTTTCCTTAAAATCCCCCCGGTTTTTCTGTCATAAAATACCACCACACAGCAAGTGACGAAGCTAAGCACGACCACAGACGAGAGACCGTTTTTAAACCACACGCACGAAACGGAATGCGCTTTACTGTAACTGTCTTATAACGTTCACGCTGTCTTTGCTTCAACGACAGTAATCCATATATAAAGTAATATCAATGCTATACATTTTTATAAGAGAAATTAAAACAGTGCAAAAAAAAAAAAAAGTTTTTTCCCTCCATTCCAGAGACCAATTACTCACTTTTGCTTCTTAATATGTTGCTCTATTAACTTTTTCGATGTGCAGCTTTCCAAATTAAACTGGTGTGGTTACGTCGGTAAGCAGTTAGCCGTTGTTTTGTTAAATTATTTATTTTGCATTTGTTAATTCGAATACCGTCTTTGCAATTCTTGGCCTATCTGTTGTGACTGCAAAAACTTTGGACCGCGCGGATAGCGGCTGAACAACAATCCATGCTTCCTAGCTCAAACTCACTTCGCTGTCTCAGAGCTTGACACTGTTTAAAGTAACTGAGTCATATTTTACTACTATGTTAACACCTTTGGATCATAGAGATGTAAACTGCGTAGATACGCCAGGGTTGCTCAATGCGCTTTCCCGTCAATCACACAAAACGCCGCCCTTTCAGAATAGTTCTTGGCGTTTTCTTCCTATTACAAAACACAGTGGATCACACGTTTACTATGGATGCATTCTGTTTGCGTCAACTTTGGACACCTCCCCAAATCCATAGTATCTCCACACTTACCTTGATTTTAAGTAGCCCCTTGAATAACTGCTCTGGAACCCCCGCCCCCTGAACCAAACACACGTTAAGCAACTACCTTGACAGAAGTTACATGTTTAAAAGATAGACTTTATTGCTAAAACGTGTAACCATTACATTTACACTGATATGTTTCCTTTTATTTTAGAAATATTCAAGTAGACATCTCCCATAATTACTGGTATACTCTTCTATTTTCCTTATGTTCTATACTCACAATCGTTAAAATAATAAATAAATTGTACAGATTTGTTTTAACCTTTCTACAATACTATATGTATTCCAAAAGCCGAGTTCACGCCTTTATATATTTTTTAACCTCAACTTTTCCATTTTATTATTATTAATATTATTATACAAAAATCTAGGCAGCATTTTGCAGTGAAAGATCTTGATCAGTCAGCATTAATGTTCTGTTGAAAAAAGTAACTTCTTGGAGAAGTTGACGCATTCCATCTTCTTTTTTTCATAAAAAATAAAAGCCCTTCCTTTCGAAGTGCTTGCGTTCCCCCAAAACACGTTTTAGGGCTGAAATAAAATATGGTCCTGTTCATTAAAAAAAATAGCTGCATTTTTATCTTAAATATGTACAATGTTGGTATTTTTATTAAAATGCTATATATAAAAATAGATTCGCTATGGTGTCCTTCGATATCACACGATAGCCCATCTCTGTTCTGAAAGTTTACAGTGCAATAGAAACCGTATTCCAGTCCGTTTCCCCTCCCCCTTTCCATAGAAACTCAGCAAGAACACTTGCATTCTGAGATGATTGGGTACTGCACCGGTATCCACGTACAATATTTCTGTCTTAAAAATCCTTGGCAATACCACCGGAGGAAAGTCTTGGTGATTGACTTGATGGGCTTGCAAAACATCCCTTCTGGGAACGAACAAGAGCGCTCATTGAAGCAGTTGCCTTCCTTGATGTAGCGTGGCCAGAACCTCACTCCCAGGTCCTTCCAGGAGTACACTACCGGACAGTGCGTGTACGTCCACAGCCACTGCAGAAATTTCCTGCGCGCTTTTTTGCCAACTTTAACCCGTCTCCCGTAAGGAGTCTCGGAGAGGTCCAGCTTTTTTATTTCGTTGGGTATCGGCCCAGGCAGCCTCACTTGTGTCTCTTGGACGGACTGATTCACCGACACCGGGGAGCCGATGGACATGAAATTGGGATCAAAATAGCTGCCGAGTTTTTTCCTCAGAGTCCTCTCGACAAGGTCCTGTTCGCGTGGATCATACTCCGGGTCAGGGTCCTCTTTGAGATCAGGCACCGGGAGGTGTTCGCTGGGCGAAGGGCGCAGCCGAAGAAAATGTTGAGAAACACCAAGGTGTATGGACACGAAAACGTACACGAGAAGCGCCTGAGAAAATCCCATATTTATGTTGTGTTACTACTATTGTATTCAGGTATTTCACAATGGTTATGCACTTTGAAACTGGGCGCTCGGGAGGTTCATAAATAGTTGACGTTAAAGCACAGGCAAGAGGACACTTTTAATAGACCAGGTCGGGTTTGAATGACATGGAGCAGAAGGCTGTCTTTTTGGGGATCACCAGATCTGCTTCTCAATGCTTCCAATTTTTTTTCTCACTATTGGTATACCTTCTCTCATTGAGACATTAGTCCTCCCAGGACTGCAATTTGTCTTGAAACGTCCCTCTTTCACTCTCTCGTTTTCCTTAACTTTTTACTATTTTCTCCAAAATTCACATCGGTTTTCTGGTGGTCGTCATGGTAACCGAGGCACTCAACGCCACGACAAATTGTCTAGACTAGATGACAGGAGCTGGCGCGAGAGTATAGCCTGGAATGAAGTGTTCTATAGGTCCGTGTTTCCCAGAAAGAACAGATCCAAAAATGTTCGAAAGAGGGGCACAAAACAGTTTTTAAATATGTCTGCAATGTCACAACCCGGGGACAAAGGCTGTCTCGGACAATTTTAGTTTTACGCACTGCGTTTAAACAGGGATTTGACAGTTCAAGTTTGATGGGTTCCAAACTAAACAGCAAACTCCATGAGCTGAAAGACAAACTTTTAGCAGCGTTTGTTTAATTTTTGAAGCACCAGTGAGATATTCCAAAAGTTCTTTTTTGTATTATTTTTTCCACCTTTAATTATCCCAGTAACGGCATCAGGAACTACGCTCTCTTGGCATTTTCAAATGTTCCCATAAAATCGCTGGGAGAATCTATCACAACTCCATGTCTCAGTCAAACAGGAAAACACGGTCCACAATCTTTGTTTTTCTCCCCCAATGACAGTCACTGCAGTATATTCCACGAAGATGCAGTATAACGAACGCAAGAAAGCATGAAACTTTTCAAACCTGCTGGTTTGCCTTCCACTGACGTTTCTTCAGTTACAAACTCACATGCACACAATCCATTTTAGGCGCGAGTTGTTACGTTTCACTTGAGTTCATTCAAATATTTGTCCCTTTTCTTCTGGATGACACCGTGCTTCCCCTTCTTTACTTCTTCCAAGAAGTTGCAAATTGTGCTAGCGGTGCATGGCCAGGCTGCAATACGAATTGAGGAGTCTGTGGTCGATCAGTATTTATGCCAATCCCAGGGGGAATCTAGATCCTTGATAGCTGGTACAGTAGCTCCAGTTTTAAGAGGTTCGAGATACTTGGCTCTGAAGGTTGGTTTGCTTAGGCACACTGTGTGTTGGTGTGTGTCTGTTGTGAGCAGAGCAGAGCTCTATCCCAAGTTAAATATCCCCCTCCGATGGTACAAAGTGTCAGTGGGTCCTGCCCACTCCTGTCACTTTCACTATGATTGACAGCCCCTCTCTTTCCCCCTCCCCTTTACAAAAAGAAAAAAAAATCGCCCACAATTACTGTGATTCCACTGGGTCCTAAAGGCACCGATGTATGAACTATAGGCTACCGGAGGCAATGGCGTTTAAATTTCTTCAGTTATCCACTGCATTAAATATAACTCTGTTTGATTCTCAGACGTTTGTCTAGCCATTTCCTTTACCCACCCCCTATTTTTCCCTCTTTGCTTGCAGACCGCTGCACTGACGAATATCTGGCTACACACTGACACACTTGAGAGGTAATAGGTTCAATACGGCGTCGTTTTATTCTTAATTGAACCACTTAAGTGTTTCCTAATTTATAGCATTCCCAGGAGATAGATGGCTAACATACTGGCTAAGTACCGTGTTCGGAGGTCCACATTAAGCAGCCATAACATTCAGCCTTTGTTTCAGCTGAGACTTTCCAATGAGAGGAACCCGCAGCTTGAACCTTGGGGTCACAAAATAAGTGTGCAATTAATACTATAAATGGGCATACACAACTAAATGTAACCTTCCCAAGATATATTCATTATCATGCTTTACTATATTGTATTCGTAATTATCATAGCCTACATAACGTTTTCCAAAAATGAAAATATAGGATATGGAATATTAATAAAAGGTACGATGTCATGTAAACGATCAAAACCAAATTCTGTTGGATTAATAAGTAGCGTTAGTAGCCTAGGCCGGCTACACAGAAAGAAATGTTCAGTTTAGTGTGCTAGGAACAACCTCGTATTCTCTGTTGCAATTATAAAGGCAATCTCGCTTTGTGATTTTGGTTCTGAAAAATACCAAAGCGAATAACACATCTATTTTATATATTTGAAGAAATTTCCTTTTAGACCGGAAATAAGCTACTGATGCCTGGTAAGTCCTCACAATCTTTCAACTGGGCCAAATTGCAATACCACATTTATGTCAAATGCTAACATTTGTTATAATTAGCGTAATGTTCATACAGCTATTGCACACAGATAACCATCGCCTATTCAAGGAAAGTCACCAAATGCATTTGAATTCTGTTCTCTTTTTTAGGTTTCTCAAAAGCGTAAACGACCGTGCACGGACTTGTGTGTGGCATTTTAACATACTTTCTCATTGAATCTATAGTTGTCGCTTATATGTTTAAACGTAGATTAAATTGGGAATGAATACTTTTTCTAAATTGTCAAAGTTGATTGAGCGGATGATGGCTTTGCGTCGCGGTGCACCAACACCGCTAGAGGGCATTGTTCCAGCGCAAGGGAGTCATTTTGAACAGAATATTAGAGATTATTTTTACTCAGATCAGTGCCACTTCGCTCCAGTGCTCACTAGTGTACCAAACTGCTTGAACTCACAGCAGAGGCTCAAAAATGGATGCGTTTAGCTTGCATCTTCTAAAACTAGCCAAACTCTAATCTGTCTTTTACTTACTCTGGTCAATACACAACTGTGCAAAACAAATTACTCTTGCGTCTTTAATGCGCGATAGTTTTCCATGCATTAAAGAATGCATTATATACATTTAATTGGATTCTGTTTTACACTTTCATGAATAGTTCAAGGTCCCGAAACAGGATCATTTAAAAATCCTAAATCTGTTTTGCATATTGACCATTACTTATTTTCTAAATCTTACCACGTTATTTTCTATTCGAGGAAAATACACAAGGTTAGATATCACGATGAGAAAATGTAAACAATTCCGGGACAAAAAGTACCCATATACAATTATTTAGAAATATAGTGATATGCGTCCTCAGTAGGCTATTCAGTAAGACTGGAGCCGGCAAATGTTTTAGTTATGAATAAAAGCAGTTGTTCTCGTAATTGCTGAAAACAGAGTAAAATTACTGAAACAAATCGAAACAGTAATTAAAAATGATAGAATACGAACCAACAATAAATGGTTGTAACATCATAATAACAGTGATTTAGGGTACGGGGCTCCACACTGGATGCTCAGTCTACAACCTGGTAATAAAACCAGCAATTTGTGTGGGATTGGTTCTCTAAAAAGAGCCCAAATACAAACACCTTATTAGAAACGTCTATGAGAACTCATTGGTCATTAACATCGTATGTTGGCTAAATTTTGACGAGTTCCTCACATACGCAGAGACTGCATGTCCAAATAAATAAATAAATGCCTTTTTTCCTGTTACACAGTTAAACGTTCAGTGTTAAATCAACTCTTAAAGAGTACATACTGTGGGCTATGGTCCCTTGTGGACTCAGTTAGAATTGAATGAACACTGGATATTTTGCCGTGCAGAGCTATGTGTATCAACACTAATACTTTTAATACTGTAGGGAGAAATTGCATCTGTTATTATTATTTACTATTCACAAATATATTATTATTATTTACTATTCACTGAATCTTACATAAAAATAATATCTTACACGAATATGCAGAACATTGGTGGTATGGAAAAGGCACTATTTATCTCTTTTAAAAATACATGCTTCTGCCCGTTTCTCTTGCAATTTTGAGTGTGCAACTGTATTCTGGAACCACCATTGCTGCACCCTCAGCTATGAATTTGGGAGAGAGCAGACAAGCTTGTCGAGGGTGCTGGTGCCTGGTGTGGCATCCAGGCCCAGTATTAACATCCTATCCTGCAGATTCTGACAACCACAGTTGGCCATGGCATAGTCCAGATTCGATACCAGAGTGTGACCCATCCTTGCACTACAACAGTGCCTTTCCAAGATGAGCCACCCAGCACCCCCTTGCTTCCTCTTTTTCTATAACACACAAACGTCTTTATGAGGAGAAAATTCTGAAGAGATTTAAACAGTGTATATAAATGTTTTTTTTGTTTTTTTTTGGGGGGGGGGGACAAAAACATTGGCACAAGCACTCAATCAGACCTTCATTAAATTCTGCAGACACAAGTGAAGAATGCACATTTTGGTCATGCACATACGGACCATATTTCCTTGAGATGACGATGAAGAAACACATTAATGAAAGTTTATTTTTTTAATATCAATAATTTGGTACACATATTTTTTATTAATTATATTTAACATATGTATAGGTAGTGTATGCTGTATGTATTTGAAAAAATTGGCTTTTTATATAAAAATGTTTTTGTTTATATATTATATCTTTTTATAGCGTAGTATGGCTAAAATGACCAACAGCAATGAGAAAAAGTTAAATCAACACAGCAGGAAATTCATAAATGTGTGTAACACTACCTGAAAACATCATACAGGTGGGAAACACAGACATAAATTGTGCGGATCATCTACCTGTATCATATCAATAATGGTAATGTTACAGAAGGAGATTTTTTGTGTAGCTGTGATAACTTGCATTGAATTTTGTGTTTTTACATGAGTTCACAGGGTACAGAAGTAATTTAAATTATATCAGCAGGAAACTGAAAAGTGGCAAACTCCCAGTGCTGTATTGGTAAGGGCTATACCACAGAGCTGTATTGGTAAGGGCTATACCACAAAGCTGTATTGGTAAGGGCTATACCACAGAGCTGTATTGGTAAGGTATATACCACAGTGCTGTATTGGTAAGGGCTATACCACAGTGCTGGTAAGGGCTATACCACAGAGCTGTATTGGTAAGGGCTACACCACAGAGCTGTATTGGTAAGGGCTATACCACAGTGCTGTATTGGTAAGGGCTATACCACAGTGCTGTATTGGTAAGGGCTATACCACAGTGCTGTATTGGTAAGGGCTATACCACAGAGCTGTATTGGTAAGGGCTATACCACATTGGCAGGTAGCATACCTACTATCTCACTTCCTGGTGACAAAGAGAGATAACTGCACAGCTTAACACTTCCTATCAGATAAGTGATGTCAGGTCAGGTAGTCCTAAAGCAGTTAGGCCACACATTGTCCTCAGAAGAGCCCCTTAATCTGCGGCCAATCGGACTTTCTAATCATCATAATGGCAATTACAGCCAGGCTTCATAAAAACATCATGAGCTAAGATAAGCAACATTGTCAGTTTCCTTTCCAATTAAAAGTTCAAGCAGAGTTTGCTACTGGAAAAAAAAATACTAAGTCAGCAACAACAAACTTGGAAAATGTATTCATTTTAAATATGCGGGGGAAGAGGCGTGGATGAGTGCCCGCGACTGGCCAAAAAAGAAATGCTGATTTACAGTTTTAGTATGTCGGGCTTTCCAGAAAAAGGTTAAGGCAACTTAGTAACTCATAATTAATATTAGAAATCTGATATAATGTGCTGAAGTCTACACTTCAATCCATTAAGTGGAAAATATGTATTTCTGAGTTTTGTACGACCCTTAAACTGAGGAAGTCTAAAATAGAAAGATAAACATTTTCTCCTTTGGGATATGAAAGTGCAAAGAGAAGATGGATACTGGAATAAATACTTACATGAATGACAAGAATCAGACTATCACACAGTGGTCAGGTCTGGGATAGCCTTTTGTGGCAGCCTCGAATAACAGTGTCCTATTTTGAATCTGCATTTGTTTTTAATTTAGACTTTTTAGTCAAAATGAACAGTTTGGTGATTTAAATTTTGTTATTTTTGAAGTTTTTATAAAAAAGGAGCACATTCACAGATTTTATAGTTGAAGTTAAGAAAGAAGGTAAGTTGAATCCATAAGAATGTGATATGCCATGTAGCAGGGTCAACGTGCTTTGGTTTGGAGCTGCACTGATGGCCTGGTTTCTCTTTGTGTCATTGTGCTCGGTTTGCTTGGAGATGTATGGGGAACTTCTTTTAGAGACATGGTTGCACTTGGGTGCACTTGGGTGTGAATTCAACTGAAAAAAGATGACTGCAGAGGAGTCTCAGGCTGTTTAGTGAACTTGGTATGCATTCTAAAAAAGAATTGCAGTGTGAAAGAAAATTATATTAAATTTAAACAGGCAACAATCTCCAAAAACAAAAATAATAATTAAAAAACATTCATATTTTCTGTTTACAAATAGTTTCAAGCATGCGTAGTGTGAAAGTGCCCTTAGTCTAACTGGCATACAGGCTCAAGTACCAAGATAAATCAAATGAGTAAAATGATAAGATAAAGTCTGTTGACTTCAGGTTTTCCTGAGATAAGGCAATGCTTTTTCACATGGAAAAAAAAAAGATTCTTCCATCATGTTCCTCTCACCAGTAGCCTAGTGGCTTCAGTACATCTTTAGAGTGGTCACTGGAGCTCTGGATCCTTCACTGCCCCCAGGCTTCAGACCATCAAGCCAGTCACCTGGGGTAATACCAACGGAGTGAGGAAAACAGATGTCGAGACATATGTATCCAGATTAAGTTTTGTTGTTGTCCACAAATTGGGAGTTATAGGTAAAGATCATGGTTAAGGAAGGCCGAAGAAATCTGTGGGAGTGTCCGTATGTGCAGTCGTGTCACTGTGTACTGAAAGAGCAGATATCAGAACATGGACACAAGGCTGCCGAGCCACAAGGGTCAACATGCATGAGAGGGCTGAGTTCATATGATTGAACAGTAACGCAGGGCAAAGGCAGTGAGGTCACTCTGAAGTGACAAACTTCCATTGGAAAATCTAGAACTTTTTATGGAGTATAAACGCCTCAGAGCATCAGTGAGGGAAGGAGTGAGGGACTGAGAGTGCCATAGGAGGGGAGGGAAAAGCGGAGATATAAATGAGAAGCAGGAGAATAGGAGAGGGAGGAATAATGAAAGAAAGAGCGAGCAAAGGCATTGCCGTTTACTTCACACCTAGACCAGAGCTGTCCAAATACCATTGGGAACGTCATCCGGTTAGCAGGACATCATCCAGTTAGCAGCCGTGCTCTTTAAGTTGAGTTTCTTTGCTTTCGTAATTAATGCACTCAGTAGGGAATCGACTCCAGTGGGGATGAAAGAGCATGTGACGTGCACACTTGTAAACGTGTAAACAATAGCACTGGGCCTCAGTCACTTATTCCCTGATAAAGCTTATTTCCCCAATATGTTTCTTGTTTCTGGCCAAATATTTAATGTCCAGCTACATTTCTGTATAACAGATATCACCACAAAAGTTGTTTGCAAGAGTTATCAAACTATATCATAATATTTGGATGCTTGGTTATTGGGTGTGGACTGGATCAAGAATTCAGTTTTGGGTTTAGCAACATTTTTTATATTTGGCCAGTTACTATAGATTTAGTGAGTTGAAATCTAATGTTATAGCTTTAAAAAGTAACATTGTGTGTTGTAAGGTATGATCCAACATTCAGGGACTGCTATTTTTAGGTTCTTGGCTAGAACTACAGAAAATGCTATCAAGTACAGGGTGCAAACATGTCCCCAGTGAAAGAGGATCATTTGGGTAAATTGATACACTATTTATGCACCACAGCTTGATAGCCAGTGGAGGGAACCACTGAAATGATCGATGGCAATGGCAATGGAAATGGTGTTGCTGGCCTTCGTACAGAAATGCCACAGACCGTCCAGACTCAGTAAAGGGCTATAAGTCAAAGAACAATGCTGGACATGCAAAAGTGCACAATCTGAAAAGCATGAGTACACAACCTCTCCTTACTGCAGAGTGTGTCAAATTCAAATAATTGAGATGACTGCCTGCCAGGGTGAACAATTCCATATCACATTTCATCATTCCCTGATTAAAAAAAAAAAATGCCTGACATGTACAAGGGAATGATGAAACAAAATTAAAGACATCGCCTGCCAATTGCATGACCATTTACATGTGTTTACACTGCACCACCTTACATCACCACGATTACACATCGGACTGGTAACAGATACAATTACAGATGGGAAGGTTTATACTGAGGCTTTTGGCAGCATGCACACTGTAGAATACTTTGCAGATTTGTAACTGAATGAGATATTTTAAGGTTCAGAGGGGGTCAATTTTCACTGCTCTGCTGGTCAGCATCTTCATTTTTAGATCCAGTATTCAGGCAGAAAAAAATCCACGTTGATTCGCTGCATTTTTTGTTACTGCTTTTGACATTACTTGACTACAATCCCAGTTCATTTTCTCTCAATTTAGAATTGTGAATCATATACAAAGGTAATACGTCAATTGAGCATAGCACAGCTAACATGCATGCATTATCTACTATTCATCAGACCATCTTCCACTTCCTTTCACTCTACAGTCCACCAACTGAGTTGTGCCGATGTCTAATTGGAGGAATACACTTCATGCACAGCTAGGGTCATGCTGGATTAGTCAGGGACATCTTTGCCCACTGAAACCCTTCCTCTATGGGCACAGCTATGGGCTAACTATGCCTCACACTTCATGGTCAGTGTCCACAATGTTGGTGCTGGCAGAGTCTATGGGATGCATCATTACAATACAGTGTTAGATTGCAGTACCTTTATATACAGTTTGGTGGTTTTTAATGGTGCACCAGCTATCAGCATATGCCCCTTTAAAAATTGAGATTTCCTTGGCATTTTGTTGACCAAATGTCCTGATAAAATGGGATCAGTCATGATTACCAAGTGATTGCCCTGTGTCCTCTAGGATGAACAGCCCTGATTACTAAGCGATTTCCCCGTGTCCTGTAGGATGAACAGACCTGATTACCAAGCGATTGCCCTGTGTCCTGTAGGATGAACAGACCTGATTACCAAGTGATTTCCCTATGTCCTGTAGGATGAACAGACCTGATTACCAAGCGATTGCCCTGTGTCCTGTAGGATGAACAGTCATGATGTTGTCTGTCCTAATAAAACAGACTGAAAGGAAATTGCCCGCTTCTGAAAATCGACAACAACAAAAACCTGATAGCATAATTTCGTCAATTGACATCTCAGTGCATCTCAGGTGGCTGTTCATTCATTCATTCATGTATGCATTTACTTTTTCACACTTTTTTCTGTCTCACTGTGCAGACAGCTATGTAGTTTTCGCAGGGTAAACACCATGTTTAGTTTGAGAGTGAAAGGTGAGGCGAAGTCACAAAGAAACCTGAGAGACTGTAAGAGCCAAAATGAGGAATAACACTCCTCATGGATCGGTGTTTCGGACAACTGACTCTAAGCTCTTTGTGAAGACTGCAAATAAAACACTTGAGTGTGTCCCATGAGGGAGGCAGACATAAAACACCACTCTGATGGGAAACACCAGAAAAGCCAGAGAACAAACACCAGAAACTAAACGAGTCTTTCAACAGTCCAGTTCAATGAGCCACTGAGCTCACTGAAGTTTATCACTGTGTAAGGGCATCAGCAGGCCTGTCTTTTCAGGAAATAGTAACACACTGATATTTGCAGGACACTAACACCATAGTCCACTCCCACAGAGCCCAAGATTTAGTCTTGTCAACTGGCTACCAAAAGTTTGCTGCAATGAAATGTCCAGCCAGAATGACTGCATCTAGACTGCATCTGTTATTATCTGTACGGATCAAATAACCCAATAAGCCCTCTCATGCTATTGTGCAAGACTAAGTTTAAGGGTTTGGTAATGTAAGCATGAAGACGGACAGTGACACACAGAAGATCTAACCATGATGCCGTCTATTTTCTAACATGTTATTTGGCTAACATGTCCATCAATGACAAATGCTAGTCATTACAAAAATTGACATAAATATGAACACAAAACACTGGGCATTTTGGTTTTCTGTTCTTGTTACTTTACTTTTACTAATCAACCCCATTTAAAGTTTTTCTGTCAATTACTCATTTGATCATTTAAATGTCAAAGGTAAAGCTGCAATGAAAAAATAGTCTGCATTGCCCAAAACCATATGAGATATGAGGGCCAACTGAGACTTTCACCATTGTTTAAGAAGCATCTGCTCTACTGCAGACTCCATCACAGACTAGTCACTGTCACGCTTTTTAGAAATCATAAATTGCACTTAACGTAAGTGGGACCCAAGGGTGACATTTATTAACTGCTTTATTCCAGCGGACATATTGTACATCTGATCACCTCACCTTTGTAGTGCTGAGATCACTCTTCAAACACACTAGGACATTTTCCCTTACGAACTTAAGGAAAAAGGGCAACAGACTTCATCTACATTGCCAGTATATGTGAAAGAAATGCTACATTGACAATGTTATTAGTAACACCAAACACACGCATAGTTGCTTTGAAAAGTCAGCCAGCAAACTGAGTCATCATTTTCTTTCAGTCTAACATTTATTATGCATGTCTACTCTGCAAATGCAGTAGAACCTTGGAGATAAGAATGCATCAGCAATGGAGACTGTTTTAAACACTGAATTATTCATAACTTTCCAGTGACTAGTTGTCTTTGGTATCTTTTGCAAACTTAGATTTGTTTTCCTCGCCCTTCTTTAAATTGCATTTTCACATTAAATTATTTAGCAAAAGTGCTGAGAGAAGCCAAGTGTCTTATTCTGATACTACTGTATTTAGAGTTTTTTTTAACCAATGTAAAGTGAGCCTTGTTTACATTTAGTGCTTGTGTTTTCCATTGGTGATAATGAAGAGCTTGATAGGGCAGTGTCGCGTATGCTCCATCTGGCTTCATAGCCTTTTGGTGACCGGTCTGTCCATAAGCTGGACCTTCATACCTCTGAGGTTCTACTGTAATATGACAACTTGACTATCAGCTAAGGGTTGCTTGAAAAAAAGTCTGAAGATAAATCCAAAGTTCTGAACCCAGAACAACTCCCTGAGGTGGTGACACAAGTCATTACAGAATGACGCCTAGGTCAATGTGCACTCATCTTTATTCTCCTTAAGAAAAAAGTGAAATCTCTGAATTATTTGCTGAAGAGTTGTTTTATTACACTTTTGTATTCACAAATGGCCCAGAAATGTATTTAAACAATTCTTGCAACCCCCCCCCCCCCCCCAAAAAAAAAAAAACATTGCCTGTATCATGATTTCCTTGTTTTCCCCCTTGGCTAAATGCCAGGTTTTCAGTGGGCGGGGTTAGCTGGGTACAATGTACATCACCAAAACGCTAAGACCAGTGAAATCCTTTCTACTTGCAATATGTAAATGATGCTCTTGCTACGTTTGCACAGGCAAACTAAGTTGGAAATGCATCTCTGGATGCAGAAAAACAAATAAATATTCTCTCTTCCAAAAAATGAAGAGACCCACAAGAAATGGGTTTCATTTCTGGAGGCCCAAGGGCACTGCAATATCGCAATAACCCGAACAGTTAATATTTGTAGTGCCCATTTTCGCAAGGAGGACTTCACCAACTATCTACAAAAATAATGTGGCTTTGCTAAAAAGCCTGTGCTGGTGCATGGCACTGCGCTTTCCCTTCCTTCCCCTCCCTCCAAACTGTTTCTGCTGGCAACACTGCTGTTTGTCACAGAACAGAAGCATGATGGATAATTAAGTAGCCCTACTATTAGCTAGCAATAATTCAATTCCTTAAAGCTTAAATAAGTGGAATCAAAGCCTTTCTTTATTTGGGTGTAATGTGCAGAGTTTGCTGTCAAGTATAATATTAGTCTACAGTAGCTCAGTGCTACAGTGTTATTACACATTCAACGATCTGCAGGTTTAACTACGCGATGGAAAAGCCCAGCTTACGTCGCTTTCTTTGGTGTTATCTGGTAGTCTAATGTTACAGCACGGGACAGCCTGCTCTAACCTAGCGGCGAGGAATGGTTCACATGTCTTATGGCATGTTTTACACACATGAATATTGAGTGCAGGATACACGCCCACCCTGTCCTTCTGCTGATGTGTTAAGTGTTTATTACAATTTCATTGTTATGATTCTGTTTAAAAACTTGAAATAAATACCAAGAACACAATTAATGGTCACTTCTGGGGAATATAACCACAGTTTGAATCCAGTTCCCTGGACCTTTAAGATGAGAGATAAAAAAAAACCAAAATGAGAGATGAAAAGATACACAAGAATAGAAGGCGAGGTTTCACAGTTAATATTGTCATTTGTTGTTGTTGCATTATTAGAATCTTCTTCTTTCCTTATTAACTTGGCAATGTGCGCATTGTATTGAATGCCAAAAATATTTTCTTGAGAGAGAGAGAGAAAGAAAGAGAGAGAGAGACAGAGAGAAAGAGTGAGGGAAAGAGGGGGTGAGAGAGAGAGAGAGAGAAGGAGGGGGGAGAGAGTGAGAGAATGGCGTGGAGGTGGGAGCAGAATCAATGGAGCCAGGCAGCAGTGTAGAAAAGACCCTGTGGCCCGCTCAGACTGTGAGGACTGGAGCTGTAATTAGTCGTGTCATTAGCATGATAATAAAACAATGGCTGCTCTCTCACAGGAGGAGAGGGAGACACAATTCTTCCGAGTTGTACAGCTTGTCTCCTCCACTTTCATATGACACATTTTGTACCATAAAATAGTGCTTTTCACTCCTCACCCCGGCCCTTTTCCCAGACCACCCCCCCACTGAAACAGCAGCTGTTTATCATGGAGCCGAGCGAGGGGCGCCTACTTCGCTGCAAAACCAGGTGCCACGAAGCCAAAGTTCAACAGTGGCACCACGACTGGAGCTAAGGAAAAAAAGGCAGCGACGCAAGTTTTATTATTTGGCTCATGGAGGTCAGGTTAGTGAACCTCATGCATTGTAATCGCATTTTTAGGCAGACCGCGTGGCCGTCGGCACCAGCCACCGAGACCAATCCCAAGCCCGCTATCAGATCTCTCCGTTTCCCAAAGCTAGTGTGCATTTCCATCAAAAGGCTCCTTTTAAAATTAAGCTAGCATGCTCTAAATGACATCAATTCATAGAAATCCATCATGCGCCAGCCTGTACTTCCCTTACAAGCAATATAGTGATACCGCGGCAACCATTTCAGTCATTTGAATTATAAGGGAATTGGGTATCATCTTCTAGACTACAGAAGATGAGAAAACATTATTAGTTAAATTTTATATTTCAGGAATACCCTTCGGGAACCAAGTCCTCTTTAAATAGTATATCCTTATCAGGAGTACACTACACACTATACTGTATGGAGAGAAAAGCACTAGCGTTCCACACCTGATTCATCCACACAAACGACCCATCTGCCCCCTCAAAGCAGAATCCCGCATCTGCCGAGCCAGTACAGCAGATCTGTTTGAGCTGCTGTTTGGCAACAGAGCGCCTCCGTTTCTGACTGTATAATACACCAGCGAGACGCCGGTTCCAGCCAGGTCAGATACGTCTGCTCGGTCGTAGTGTATTTGTTCAATTTTCTGTGACGTTTATTACATTTTTCCACCTGTTTGTTATTTTGGCGCACCTGGGAACGGCTAACTTAAACAGAATCTTAAATACGGGCGCGTGAGCCAGAAAACCTCACACTTTCCGACTCACCCCAGTGACCGCTGTTGATAAACCCATCTTACAAGCATTCCTGGATAGGCAAGGTGCTGAAAATGGGGGCGGGGGGCGGGAATAGCAGGGGTCCCCGGCGGTGCCGGAGGCTGAGACAGGGACGGGGTGGGGGGGCGGGAGGGGCGGGTCAGCCTGACCAGGCCTAGCAGCCTCCCGCTGGGTGAAGGCCACCGCCCGCCACCTTCCATTGTCCGTAGCCTAAAGAGAGGGGCCAGCCCCTCACTGGGAACCACCCTCCCTCCAGCCAGACACACAGAATAGCTAATTAAGACAACCCCTCCCCTCCTCGCCCCTCCAGAGGGGGTAGAAATAATAGTCTTTTTAAAGTATCCTGTGGGCTTGGCCAAAGTGGATGACATCATGTTTCTGGACAACTGGACGTGCGAAAACTGGGACTGATGGCGGATGTGGAGATCATGAAAAAAAACCTGATGAATGTATAATTTTCAGAACTTGCTTGAGTTTCCAGAGCAAGTTAGCTAAGGTCACTGGACAAGAAAGAAAGTGTGGCTCAGATTATCATGCTAAAGCAAGGAAAAGGAAAAGCCAAGTTGAATATGACAGAATCTTGCAGGTATAAAAGGCGAGACAGCTCTAACTATGAACATTAAACTACATTCATTTAGCAGAGTATCTAATCCAGGGCAATTTACAATGCAAGAGAATATCTCAGTTATATGAGCACCAGTACCAGACCTGATTAACAACATTTAACAACAACACGACCATTCCGAATGTACATGGAACATCATGAAAACACTAAATGCCCTACAACCAAAATACAGATCTTGAATGCATACAGATAATCAATAAGCCATAAAAACCATAAATACCATACGGTGGTGAGAATGACTGAGGAGACTAGATGTAGCCTGAAGAGACTACAGATGGGTTATTCTGCCAGCGTGTTTACTTACGTGACAAATATTACTCATGGTTTAAAAACTACAATTCCACACAAACCCTAAAGAACCTGGATGAACGTCTGTATTTTGTGAGGAAAGCGTCGACTGGCCCGGGCTGAAGCGCTCCCGAACCTGCCCGCCCTCTCCCCTGTTCCTGCCCTACCTGAGCGCCGAGCAGCACCGGCCCCGCGGCTAACTGCGTGAGACGCGCCACAAAGGGCTGAGGACAGCGCAGAGAGGGGCGGAAGGGGATTGGGGAGGGGGGGCGGCCGGGTTCGAGCGGGTGGCGGTACGCTGTGGAATGGCTAATTAAATAATGCAATAAAACCTGCTCCGTTTAATAAAGGTGGAGAGGCCGTGGGGCACGGAGAGGGGGTGGGGGGAGGGGGGGGGTGGCAAAAATTGGCCTTGTACAACAAGCGGACTTAGCTCTTTGGTCCTGCAGCAATCTTTCACGCTTCCTTAAGCTTCAATAAGGCGCACGGCGAGGGATCATTAGGGGGAGGCCGGGCCGCAGATAGACCCGATTCCCTGTGGCTGTGAGAGGAGTGGAGCTCCATACAAGGGCCTGCTTTCCAAAGCACAGGAGCTTACTGGCCCGGGGAAGCCCGCAGCACCAGAGCCAGACTGGCTGTCTGTTATGACCAATAGAATTATGGGGAATATAGAGGGGAGGAGGGGGGGGGGGGGTGGGGGGTGGAAAGAGAAAAGGGAGCTCAGGGCAGAATGGGGAGGGGAGCAGGGGCTGCCACCACTGCATCATCTAAAACAAAAACTGTCACCGGGAACAAATACACCGACCGTGTTGCTTTTTCCTTCCCCCCCCCCCAAAACTTCCTGTCTTTTTTGTTGAGGAAAAAATAGAGCGAGTTAGCTCGGGACAATGAAAGCAGTAAAGGAATTCTACCTTTTTTGTTGTTAAAAGATCTACTTCCCAACACGCTGGCATGCCGCGCCCCTCCTCCACTAAACCCCCTGCCTTAAATCAACAGAAAGCCTTCAGACATTTTGTAGCACTATTCATATGGCGAGAGAACAGAGGCCAATTATATGAAATAAGAAGAGTGAATGAAAGAAAGGCTTCTTTTAAAAGCTAATCTGGAGAGAACACACATCTTTTTGAGCATGCACTTCTGCGAGGCACACTGGCTCCTGGTTGCGTTTTATCCTGTTTTTCCCCCTTCCAGCTCTCAGACTCGATAGAGGGGGAAAAGAGGACAGTATCGCCGTAAAATGTCGTAGTTATTGCATCGATAGCTCAGCTTTGGCGATGCACAGCCATACCTGAATTTTTCAGTTTCAACTTCTGACATTTTCATTCAATGATGCGGTGTTTTCAAATTCTTCAAGCGCTTTTTCACAACTTCATGCAAAATTGATACACATACCACACATTTTGGCATTTTAAACTAAATCCCCCCCTCCCGCCCCCCCCCAAAGTGCCAGAGCTGGAACAAACATAAAAAAGGGTAAAAATCATTTCGTCAGCGACGAAAAACAAGAACAGCATTCTGTTTATGCGGTTACGTTTCGACCGCGTGCAATCCGAGAGGGTCCAATCTGTCTTTCGCGCAGCTATGCGAGCGTGAAGCCATCACCAAAATGTTCCTTCCCTTCACAACAAAGTAAAAAACCCGTACATAAAGGAATGCTCGGGTGGAAGGCTAATGCATAGGAATGGGAAAGAGGGGACGGTGAGGATACATCTAATCCCGCAGCGATGCGATAGCAGACAGCGAGACTGGGAGACCTCAGTTAAAGGTGAAATGGATACCCGGGCAGGAGAGGCTCCGGCTGCTTAGCCCCGGTGCTCACCGATGACATTCGGTGATAGCGGGGATCCTGGCTCCTGATTTACATTCTGCCGGGCACCGCGTCTCTCCGGAGGGCAGCCGCGTCGTTAGCTCTGCGTACCCCGGCGAGCGTGTTCTCCCACCTGCCCCCCCACACCCCCCTCACCCCCCCTCCCGCGCTCACGTAAAGGGGAGCGAGACCAACCACCCCAGAAGAACAACAAGGCTGAAATCCTCCCTTCTTTTTCCCCCCCCCATTCGAACACCAGGGCTAAACCGAAAGCAGATGGTTTAGGGTGCATGACGAAAATCTGTGTTCCGTTAGCGTCTGCGTTTGAAGACCAGCAAAAAACAGAAAGAAAAAATGTTTTTGCAAAATAACTCGTAAACAGCCTCAATTTGACAAAAACATACTTTTTGTGACCCACACTGACCTCGTTACCCTTTAATAACTATAATTGTTATGACCCCTTCACTACTTGTAGTTTTTCATTTTGTCATAATATTGAAATATATAACAGCACTCGTAACATAAAAGTCTGAATGAGATGATGTTTCAGTTTAATGACGGTACCAATAAAGACAATGTTAAAAGGCAGCAGTTAAGACACTGACATGGTGGCAGGTTAAAGATGTACCAAATGATGTCACCCAATTCTAATAGGGAGAGATCTTTCCTGAGGCCTTTGCAAACCTGGTGAATCAGAGGGCCACTGACCTATAGCAAGCTGACCAATGGTGTTTCACGGCAGCCCATTCAGCCATTTTGGCTCCGGGCAGTTTGCACACCTGTTGGAGCTGCTCGCTCCGTGACCAGGAAGAGTGACACGCGCACACGTTTCAGCTTGAGCCCTGCATGCTGGGTGCTTATGAGATGCCACAGAGACTGGCACCCCATCAATAACACTGACACACGCGCTGGAGCCTGTGGATCCGCTTCAGAGCGCTGAGGCGCCACTGCCCTGCAGAACCTATCAGCACTCCTGCACTGGAAGGTCAGCTCGCCCAGTGAGCAACACACACACACAGACTCGCACACACGCATGCACATATGCACACACACACACACACACACTCACACACACACATGCACATATGCACACACACACACAGTCACACACATGCATGCACACACACACGCACACAAGCACACACACACGCATGCACCCACGCACGCACGCACGCACGCACACACACACTCATATGCACACACACACACACGCACACAAGCATGTACACACGCACACACACACACACACACGCACGCACACACACACACACACACACACACTCACACACATGCATGCACACACGCACGCACACAAGCACGTACACACGCACACACACACACGCACGCACACACACACACACACATACACACACACACAGCCCTGCGCATCGAGACCAGTAATACTCCTACAATTACAGAAAGGAACATGCTTACCAACAAGTATGAGAAACCTAATACTGAGAACAAATAAAGCACTGTTTATCCACAGAAAAACCGCTAAATCACAGCAGATTGAAATGTGAACAATGAAACATAAAAAAACTTGGCAAATTTATGTGCTAATTTTAGTTTTCAGGCAGAAATTGAGGCGGTGTAATATTCTTTTCCTGCCTTCCTTTAGTATGACGAAAGCAATGGAACATTCAGAGGACAGTCTGTGCATGTCACCGAGAGTCAAACACGTCCCTGCAGTCACAACAAACACCTTGACTTTCACGCAGATTTGGAAAATGTACTCAAGAGCTTGCCCTCCTCTTCCTCCATTCAGTGCATAATCAGTGTCTGTTAGCCATTTGGAAATGTAGCACAAAACCACAATAACGATAACAAAAGCAACACTTTGGGTATGACCGACAATAACAGGAAAGAGTTTTTCTGTTAATGACAAGGAAGGCTGCTTCTGGAGCGCGGTGAGCACGGCAATCATTTCTGCGTTGCCATGGAGACATGGCCGATCCGATTTGCGATTCGTTTTTTTAAGGGAAAGAGGAGACACGCGAGCCGAATTATACATAGCCCAGGTTACAGGGTGACAGGGGTCATCTCAGGAGTTCCATTCCGGTGAGCAACGAGAAAGGAGAAGAGCCGATGACCATCGGTTTCAAACGCACTAACCATGCAAAATGCAGAGGACCTGGACGGCATCTGTGGGCTTTCGCCATTTCTCGCCCATTGCATCAATTACATATGGATGGATGTGAACCATTTCTACAGTAAAAATATTCAACAAGTGCAATCAAAAATTCACCTGAGTTCATAAAGAGCGCACATCCATTAATCACATCCGTTAATTTGGCTTCACATACGGACCTCTTCCATATCGCATTCTATAATTTGAGAAACCGTCTACAATGTTAATGAGTGTGTATGTCTAGAACAAGAAGGCGGATGTGAAAGTCCTCCACAGTACTCTTTATCATGTTTACTCTGCCCCGGGCGATGCGCTCCGCTGTCTCACTGGCGAGCGGAGGCCGCTGCCGTCTCCTCGCATAGCATCATCATGACATCAGCGGAGATGTCATTTTCTTTCCCGCCGTCTATTTTTTGCGCGGAGAGCGGCCCTTTCGCCGGCGCTCAAACGACGCGCCCCGCTCAAAGAGGCCCCCGGAGCAGCGTGAGGCATTCCTCTGATGGTGTCAGCTGTTCCTCGCCATTGGGGGAAGCTATTTGCAAAGGCTCCTGTTTATTTGAAGGGCTTGTTCACACAGACACAGTGGCTGTAGCCGTGTGATCTCATCTGTGTTTTCGGGATTAGGTCCGTTGTCTGGTGAGGCAACGCCGCCCTCGCGATGCGAGCGACGCGCCTCTGATCTGGGGCCCGCGGGGGGTGCCGCACGTCCGCAAGACGCCGCACATTCCGCTTTGATGTCTAAAGGGGCAAATGAAAACGAATGGCCTTCTGAGCACCACCAGATAATGACCAGAGGAGCACATGATGTGCCCGCGTCCTCTGGCTCGTTCAGATATGTGGTATTGGTAAGTGCTTCGTGTTTTCGCGTTAAGCTTCAAAAGAAGGGGCTGTTTGCAAAGACATTTGCTCTTTAAGGCCATGCATTCATTTTCAGGAGAATTTTAATAAATATGTTTTCCTTTGTCAAAATTTTAAAATGATGTGGCACATTAATATAGAAGATCCATACATACCATAAAGTGACTTAAAGTTCGTGTAGGTCGTCTGCACAGTCTGCATTTCATAATGGTCCGTTAATATAAACTATAAGTGCAGCATAAAATTACAAATATCAATGTTGTGATAACTGATATATTTTGACATCTCAAAAAGACTAGCTAGCTGTTTCTTTTTTAAATATTGATGTTTAAGAAATGAACCTTCTCAATATTATCATTAGACTGCACAAAAAACTGGCTTTGGCATATAAATAAAATCAAGGTTCATTTATATTACTTTTTTCACCTCGAATGGCCGTAACATTGCCCGATCTGAAGCAGCCACCTGTATGTAGGATATATACGCTACAGTACATTTCATACATATCTCACTAATTGGTAGATTACTTGGCAACCACTGAGTAAACAGTGTGTTTAAAAAAAAAAAAAACATGTATTTTTCCAGACACAAGCTCAACAGAACACCGCCTCTGCCTTCAGGCTCTTGGCAGTGTTGTGCGATACACCTCGTACCGACAGGATCTGGGGCAAAGAATCCTCTCTCTCCCTCTGAATCGCTTTCATTCTTCTTTAATGATTCCGGCTACTTTTAATTGGGGACGTAGTGTGACCTCATTGCATTCCATCCTGATTGCTCGTATTCAAGTCTTAGAAAACAAAAAAAGGAGAGGAATTTTCAAGAGCAATGGAGTGTTCCTCTCCTTTTTAATTTGCTGCGAGTTCCAGCCTGCTAGGGACGAGGGAAGGCTAGAGAGCCGCTCTCTCTCTCTCTCTTCTCTTTTTTTTGGAAATGGAATTAAAACGATCACGTCTTTCTGGAACAACAGAAGGACAACTGTATTCCTACCATCAGGGAGGTGGTCCTTCTGGTCTTCCATATAGCACAATGACATCATTGCTGCCCAGCCCGTTACCACCTTGCTCAATAGGTTTTTGTTAGTAACTTGTTATATCTCTATCGTGGAATTTTTGGAGAAATAGCAGTATAAACATTCACGCTCACGCCCTCCAGTATTCGCGTACAGCTCTACACTTCAATACAAGGAGCAGGGCTTCAAATATTTATCTCTTTCCATCCCTGTGGTGCATAACCACTCAGACATTTTACAATATTGGAAGCAACCGAAGTAAAATAAATAGAATCTTTCGCAGACACACCATTGGCTTTGACAGAAAAATAAGGGAGCCCAAATGTTATTCCCCATTCCTCTTCCACATGCTGTTGTTAGTATTACCATGGTCCTGTTGGCAATTCCACAGGCAGCTAAGCCTACGGAGGGGCAGCCCGCGCCTCGTAAGGGTGTGCACTGGCCAAGCAATGACAGCCAAGTACAAATCGCAGCCTCCCTGCCCTCGCTGCCGGGAGAGCACGCCCCCGGGGGCGGGCGGGCGGATGCCGAGCATGATGGGAAACTCTTGGGAAATGTCTCGCCGGGGTGCAAGCAGGCAGGGTGGGCCTAGGTGCCTGTCTGGGGGAGAGGAGAGCCCAGGGGATGTACCAGCTGTTGACTCACACTGGTTCGCTAATCGAGAGCCACAGGACCCTGGAGCCGCAGGGCTATAACAACGTCTACCTCCGTGCGCCAGACGAGCTGCTGGAGATGAGCGGCTGGGCGGCCGAGAGGGGGAGAGCAGCCACATTGTTTTAAGTGCGGGGAGCAGGCATCTGTCTTTCCACCGACGGAGGACAAAGCATAAACACCGTTCAAAGTGCGGGGGATGGGCGGGGAAAAATGCACCCCAGCACAAGTCAATCAAAGGAAGAGGTAGTTAATTAGTAAAAGCATGAATTGCACCAGTAATGAAGGTAGCAACTATTAACCAATGATAGACGACGGAATTGACTGCATCACAGTGGAAATTCCACCAAACAACCTTTTTTGATTAGTTAACATTAACAGTTACTGTTTTTTAGAGCCACATAAAAGGTCTTTATTTACCAACACTGGGTCGTGGTCTTCCATAAGCAAGAGTTCCATAAATAAAATGTAATAAATGAAAACTTTGTTAAAGATTAAAATGATTTATGCACTGCTATGGTGAAATCACACAACAATTCTTCAGTGTTGGGGGCGATAGCCACTGCTCCACACGCTGCCTAACAGGAGCCCATAAATCTCCATAAAGCAGAGGCGCGGGGCGCGATATTGAAACTCGGCGCCCGCTGAAAACGTCTCGGGGGTACGGGGGGAAACGTCGCGGCGCGTAAAAGGGACGAAGGCCTCCGTCGGCCGCCGCGTTACCCCCCCGCCACCCACCCCCCCAGCGTAATTAAAGACGGGGCGCAGCCGCGGAGCCGAGTTAAAGCCCCCGTCGCCCCGTCTCGGGCGCGCGGTGACCTTCCCTCTCTCCCTCTCTCTCCCTCTCTCTCTCTCTCTCCCTCTCCCCGCGCTCCCGTCTGGGCGTCTCAGCGCCCGAGACGCCCGAGACGCCGCGCCCTCCCCGCCGGCTCGCACGCAGGTGCTAACAGGACAGCTGGCTGCTGTTTGTGTGTGGAAATGACCCGCTCCTTTCTCCCTGGCTCCAGGCCCTGTTTGCCCGGCTGCAATTGTCTGACGGCCCCCCCCGTCCCCTTTTCTTCTCCCGGACACGGCGACGCTCGCGTCCCTCACGACTCCCAGAGCATCAGACACGGAGCACGGGCGGCTCAGAGGAGATATCAGCATATTGCTTGGGTGATGACGTTAAATGAACAGGGTTTGGCTTTGGAAAACATAAAGGTATGATTGGGTGCCGCAGCATCACTGCGCTGAACATCGCTGGTAACAGGGAACACGCAGAGCTGTCCGCAAGAGTGAAATGGTTCACAAAGTGCAGAGCCACACTTGATAAGGAATGTGTCAAGAGCGTGCGAATGTTTACTCTTAACACTGTAATCCTATGTAGCATGTGATTGTGCACTGTAAGGGGTTCGCTCCAAGTCTGCATGGAAGTCATTGTGACCAAGACGCTAGCTCTTACTATATCCTGAACAAATATTGTCCACGAATAACCAAATTAACCTGTTGACAGCACAGTCAACACAGGTTATACTTTGCGATTTCATCAGGGGCCGACGGGTAAGCGTCAAAACAGTGCTTCGGTGATAGTAACTCTTTAATTCTCCAGAAGAAATAAACAACTTAACGAACCGTGTAAGCCACAATCCGGATGGCTTTGTAAACAATGACCTGAACTCGCAAATTAAGATTTGTTTGCTAAATAAACAGCACGGTAACCTTTAAAACTGTGGTCCTTTTATAACGTACTCGCCCGAAATAAATATAATGTGCACCTTGGCCTTCCCGGTTTGTGAGCGCTTGGGGATAAAATAAGACACAATTCTGCATTTGCACAGTGCTGTGCATGTGTCTCATACAGACGGGGTATGAGAGTGTAAAGGAAGAAGACAGTGAGTGTATGTGTTCTGGTGAGAGAGAGAGCGAGAGAGAGGAAGAAAAAGAGAGAGAGAGAGAGAGAGAGAGCGAGAGAGAGAGAGAGAGAGAGGAGAGAGAGAGTATGTCGGGAGTTGATTTGACCTCTTATTACTAGTGTGTGCTGGTTTCAGAGATGAAAGCATGCCTTTGGCGTCTCCCCTGGTTTCTATAGATATGGACACAGCACCACACTGGCACATAACAATAGAGGAGCCTGCCACTTGCGCCAGAGACTCCCAGATCATCACTCCATCCATCAGAGTGATCATATTTAAAAAACAACAACAACGCGGGGAGAAAGAGAGCGCTGCTTTGATGCTGTGGTTGGAGCGTGCCTAATGGGGCTAGACCGGCAGGGAGCCTCCATTCAGCCCAGCGCCGGCGATGCCAGTCCTACGCCGCTTGATGAAAACTCTCCGCAAACTTAAAAGGAACCTTCTTTTCAAAGGCATGACATCACCCCTAAACAAAAGGGGTGGGGGTTTGAGATTACACCAGTTAGAGGTACCAGTAAACCGGATCTGTCACACAAGCTGCTTCATTCAGATGCTCTGGACTGTCCGACAGCTCGCCCGCCAAGTTCCCCCAGCTTTAAACGGTACCCTCCCTGAACTCCCACAATCTCAGTGGTGTCCTGCCAGTGAATTTCAAATTCCCATCCCTTCCTTGGCATCATCATCCTTATTACAATGCATTTTTAAACTCTCTTAAAATGGCTATCAGTGAATGGGACCTTTTTGTCAATGTAACTATGGGAGAAATGGGTAAAACTTGAGTTTTTGTAAGAGAAAATATGCCAAATCATTCCTCCTGTTTGTTTCGTTAAGCCCCCGGTTGTTGTAGCACTTGAATGTTTTACTTCCAGATAATCACCAGGCCTCCTGGCAAATCTAAAAGGAAGGTTTTAATTAAAGTGGTTGTTTCCCTTTTCTGTCAGATCTTGCCAGCGCTGCCAGTTCCAACATTGAACCAATCCATCATATTCTCCTCCCATCTGAATATAAGATGAGCAATACTGTGTTTTTTCAGAGCTCCTCCGACTTTGATTTACAACATCAATACTAAAGGCATACATGGGTTATAATAAGACAAGACATAATTAGGTTGGACAGGCATTTGGAACAGGTGGTACATTTCTATGATTTGTATCATAAAAACTTAATTTTAATATGCCAAAAAATTTTAACAGCTTTTATATTGCAATTTTACATTACATTAATTATTTATTATGCATATTAAAGCATTACATTCACATAATTACAGTTGCACTGAGCCAACTGCGCTTTAACGCTATCTTCAGAAAAGTTATATACTTTCTTATAAGGGGGGGTTGTACTGTCGTGTTGTTCATCGTTAAATTTATTTTAACACAAGCTGAACAACAGAAAAGTAGAATACCGTATACTATATAATACTGGCGCTTAAGGTGACGCTGGGTTAATATTGGCCGTTGACGCCTCCACCATTTTAAAATTAAGCAAGAGTTTTTGTTTAAAAAAAACAAACAAAACAAAAATATTTTTGAGGGATCGGTTTCAGTCGTTCCAACCCAGAGTGTACGCATTTCCTAATTACTGTATAAACAGATTTTTATAGGCTTACCTACCTGCTTCAGTTTTCGTTTCCTGAGGTCAAATTGCTTCCTTTCCGATGGCGACGTAAAACTAAAATACGGGGATAATTAGCTGAATTACGAAGTGACACTTTAAACAATTTAATTTTATACTTGTTTGAAGCTGGCAACAGATGTTATCCGGTAACATATGGAATATCCAATTGCTTCAATAGCAACGTGAACTTAATAGTTACCTTCATGTTTGGAAAGAAGTGACTTTCAACTGGGGTGGCCAGGTGAGCACGGTGAACACTGACGTCTGCGTTACGCTTCGAGCTAAACTTTGTTGCGCAGTTTAAATGTTGTAACATACCAAAGGTAATTTCATGGTCTCTGGAACGTGACTGTTCAAGTGAGTTTATGAGGTGTGCGCACTAAAAGAAAACTTATTTTTTGCACCTCTGGGATGTTAGTTTCTCTCTTTCTGACAGCATTCCATAGACCCCGAGGTTTCGTGCTGCATGTCGAAAATTACTTTTAATGCGCTTCCATTTGCCAACTGTTCCTTTGAGAGAGTCCTTTGCCGCCGGGATTAAGTTCATTGAGGGGGGTCTGGCATGATTCATTTTCCGCTACATGAACAGAACGCTAACTTCATATATGTCTCGTTTTGCTAGACTTATTGTAATGTTTTTCTCTGTCTGTTATTCATAATAGGTGGGGCCCAGTCTATAATCAGTGATTTATTTATTTATCCTATATATACTCTTTGTGGCTGGACATGGTCAGACATATGGCGTAGCCTTAATGAAGTTAGCAGACCAATACAGTATAATGCATTGCATCTTGTGAGATCACAATATTTTTCATTAACACATTTTTTTCAGCTCCTATGAAATACAGTAATAAGAATAACAAAAACCCGAATGAGTATTGTATGCAAACATAATATTACTATTAGTTTAAAAGCTCTTTTTTCGCGGCTCCTGTCTCTATTTTCTTAATGTCACGTGGACGCCGAGCGGGGCCTGCAAGGAATGTACTTATACTGTATGTGGTGAGGGATCCTTGAGAGAAAAGCCCCAGACAGCATTTCGCAGACACAGGGACGGATTGGGTCTGTCCTGTGGCCTCGTAAAAAGACGGGAGGGAGAGAGAGCGCCCCAGAGCACAGACACTCACACACAGACATTCGCTTCTGCCGATACCCTCTCCTCATCCCTCTTTGGGACCTCTGCAAATACCATGTTCCCCTCGCAGCCGTCAGCCCCCCCCCCCCCCCCCCTCACCCCTCAGCCCTCCCCTGCTCCCCCCTTTTCTTCCTCCAAATTCACTGGCACTTACAGAAAGCTCAGAGGCGCCAGTGGAGCTGGGCTCATCTCTGGGGAACAATAAAGACAGATCTTCATAAAAACTTCAAAAAGCCCTTGCCAAGTGTTTTATAGGTGCTTTAAAGGTTTATAGGCCTTAGGGAGAAAGCAGAGTGATGCAGTAATCTATGGACTGAATGTTTTTTTTTTCTTCACTGACAGCGTTAGGGCGAAGTTTTGGGGAAACAGGTGATCAGTGTGAGCTACACTGGAGTCCTAACTTCTGTCAGCAAACCTATGGTTTCTTTATAAACAAGCTTCAGTGTATATATATTTATAAATGTCACTTCTCTCGAACCTCAAACTCTCTGCTGCTCCGTCAAAACAATGTAACTGAAATATTCATTGGCGTTGTGATGTGCCTGTTTATGCTAAACAGTCATTGAATCAGTTTCAAAAAATGCATGTTATTATCGTTTTTTTTAAAGCCCCTGTGGGCTCTATCAGCAAATATGGCTGAACATATTGTCTGTAAAATGGCCACCCTCCCTTCTCCTCCCTGTCTCACATCCCTCTTGCTGGACGTCATTCTCTTGTTCAGAAGCGTTTTGAGGACAGAATTACCGGCCCTCTGACCCGGCTCTGCCGACAGCGCTGACTTGATGAAACGGAGCGCACTGGCCCGGCGCCATCCCCTCGACCCCGAGTCTGCACTTCCTCTCGGTCAGAAGGAGTGGAAGCCGATGGTGGCGCTCAGCGCGCCTGCAGGCTTCTCTGTCCTTATCGTCGGCTTCTTAATGCCAGCTCGAGGTGCGCCTCCTCTCATTGCCCCCACCAACACTTTTTTTTTAATGATGTGACTTTTTCTGTGCCTCAGCCGCCCATTAAAAAGCCTTAATGGGTTGCTGAAAGGGAGGTTTTCTGTTGGAGGTTCTTTAAAAGAGCTGGACCCTGACTACCCTGCAGTATACCATATGGTACGGTTTTCCGCAATGCATATTTCTTACTGTGGGCACAGTGTTTTTGGCATACTCTTGTATGAGGCTTAAGGAATTACCAGTGCCAAGTGAGGTCCTGCAATCATGACATCACTAGCGCAATATAAATACATGCTGTATGACATCATAGACCAGTCATGTAGCTTCTAGCCTTAAACCAGCAGTAGTTAAAAAATCCACAAATAGACCCAAAACAACAGTGGTCCTGTGGGCTCAGTCTGACTTTCTGCAATCATGTTGAAGCGTAATTACATTAAACTCAATGGACAAAAAGCTTTTTCAATAAAACAGATGTTGTAGGGGTGTTTGGGACTGAAAGGCAGGTACCTTACCTAATTTGAACTGCGGCGTCTCTACGGGCCGCAGGCCGTAGGTCCCACCCTCTGATTATCTCCTGGGGAACTGTGGAAGCAGCGAGGATCGCCTCTCAGGCTTAGAATGGGAAATGCAGCAGGGATCATGTCTCAGGTCAGGAGTTTGTGAAAAGCCTCCTAAATAAGAATGCTAGAGGCTCAGGTTATGCCCATTTCCTGGGAGCAGGTGGATCAGATGATCGGATCTCGGTTTTGGATTATCTGTGCTTCCTGAGTTCAGGTTGGTTTTAATCAGGCACCAGGAATTTGTTTTCATGTGGGCCGGGACCAACAGTTTTAACTTATCTCTGAATTTCATCAAATAAAATGCCTGTTTTGCTTTTTTAAAAAGCTCAAAACTTAATGACCCTGGAGTGAGCTGCAGGCATTTGAGCCTTTCGAGACAGAGGTGAAATACCTGCTCCAAATTTCTTTAATGAGTGTGAATCGCCACTATTCATGGACTTTTTGGAATGTTTTTTTAAAAAGTATTTAGACATGGCCGGGGCCTAAAATTAGAACGGCTCTTCCCCGAGTCTTCATGTTAAAATTAGGAGGTGTCAGAATTCCAGGGCAATTCTTAAGTTACTGTCGATAAATGGTTAAGGAGTTCTCTTAAAGGTGCAGGCGTGCGTGTGTGTTCACATGGATGCAATCGTGTGTTTGTGAGTTTAGAATTGAACACAGTCACTTGAGAGAAAAGCAGGCATCCTTTTCTGTCCCCAGGGGTAAAAACATAGTGCCTTTAAAGCTCTACTCCTTCGCAGTGGCGGTATTTCCCTCTTCTAGCCCACTAGCCTCAAAAAACCGACCCAAATGCCATACATAAGATCACAAGACAGGAGCGGCTGAAGAGAGGGTGCAAGGGGCAGATGGCTGTCAGTGAAACAGAGAGAATTGAATTACAGTGAATGAATGGCACTTTTACAATGAGGTGCAGCCAGTAAGGTCAGTAGCCCATATTTTTCTAAGTGGGGGGGGGGGTGGGCTATTTGGTTTGTTGATTCACCTGACAGATAGTTGTGCAATACGTAATAAACCAAGTGCCATACTAGCACACTGCTCTCCACCAGGGGGCAGAGTCTAGACTGAGGTGCTCATTTTAATGCTGGGGCCGGAGAAAGGTGACCAATCATTAGAGAGACGTGACAGATTTATGACATCAGCCCCAAAGTGTACAATCGGCTAATAAAAGTCACTCCAGTGTTATGGACTGTCAACTTTCCAGTGCAAGGCTTTCCCTTAAGGATATGCCCTTCCTGTCATTCGGTGGAAGCGCACCTTCTCATCACTGTAATTACCCCGTGGCACATCGTTGGGAGGAGCGGTGTGTGCGGTCTCTCTCTCAACATCCGCGCATCCCATCCTTCCCTGATAATAATTCACGTTGCTCGTGTGTAATTTCTGATGTCTGGTTGCCAGGCGAGTCCATTACCCCTGTTCAACATGTGACAATTTGTTTATCCAATGTAGCACTTCTAAGACAATCTGTGCATCAAACGTAAACCCCCCCCCCCCCGTCCCCCGTCCCCCCACTTTTTGCTTTTGATTAAAGGAAAGAGATAAGTGTGAACTTTGAGACTTCCTGCAAGACTTGCCATCATTTCTGAAAGAGACCATCAGCCCAGCTGAACTCTTTTATAATATTCATTTATTGTTCAATAAAAATAGACTTTTAAAAATGACGCTATGTTTCCTTCATGAGTTTTTCCCCAGTTTTTCTGCCACTTGATCCTTAAAAGGGGCTTTTTTTTCCTTTTAATTGGTAAGGGAATCTGAAGGTTAAATACCTCAGAAAGACCTCTATCTTTTGTACATGTAGCCCTGAAACACACACTGGACCAGTTTATTAACTGTACATAACCATGAAGCTGTTATGTTACCAAGAGAAAACATTACTTATTCTTTGTACACAAAGTTTGGACAGATTATGTTTCCCCTTATTACTTTGTTGTCTTCTTGGTCTCTAAAGTACATTTTGTGTGTGCATGTTCTTGCTGTTTGCCCTTGTAAAATCTGTGGCAAAGAGTGAGTAAACAGATATCCCCAAGCTCTAACACAATGATAAAACTGTGCCAGAGAAACCAGGACTCTTCTATTACAAATAAAACAACAGCAGTTAAGAAGACTTATTTCCTATTGGACCAATACAAGTAAACACAAGGCTCTTGGAAGTCAGAATAAACAAAACTGCCTTGCCTCTCTCAGCATATTTGTAAATGTGGGCTGGTTTTCAGGCCTTAGCCATCTCTGTGAGGAGAGACTGACTTTGGCTTTTCACTTCATCGGACCACTGATGGAAGTACATACAGATAGAATAACAAAACATAAGTAACAATCACTCCGAACTGGTGCAACTTGAATACCACTGGTCCATAAGACACAAAGCACAGCACGGTTCTAGACTGACGATCAGTACAGCATGGTACATTGTCAAAGTCATCAAAAAAAGTTCTGGAAGAATACAAGCTCCTTAATAAATCTCAAGAAATGAGAAAAAAAAATATTCACGGAAGAAGAGTATTGCTTCTCTTTTTTTTTGTTCTATTTGCTCTTTGTATGTGTTCAACACAAGAATCCGGTCTTGTCACTTTCAAGCCTTTGAATTTTGCGAAACGGACAACATATTAAAAAGCTTCAGACGTTCAGTAGACTTTGCCAGGCTCCCGCACGTGTTCTCTCTGCACTCAGCCCCGCTCGTCCGCTGTTTGCATCACACACGTGTTTCGCGTGAGTGTGAAATGGTTCTGGCTCTCTCGTCGGAAGAATGATCACAGAGGCAGTGCGGCGTCCTGCACTGAGGGTGAGCAAACACGGCTCTGACTGGTGTGGGGACACAAGCCTGTACGGCCACACCAGCCCCCACGGCTCTCCTCGGGAAAAGCTGCAGGGATCTGCGGGATGTGCAGGGCGATGAGCCTCCAGCTGCGGCCAAAATCTCCTCCATGACGAAGGGTCTCATGAGAAAAGACACGTACTTGCTGTTCTGCTGTGCTGCGTAGGTGCCTGCTGGTTGGCCGTGTCACATGTTGTTGACGGCGCACATGTTTGTCATATGCTATTGTCAATGCCGACATGGCATTACTTCAGTCTTCTTTGCAATGACTTGGAAAATCACATCCTTTTTAACAGTCCCAACTTTTATTTGGAAAACTTTTGTTTCTCCATTTGGTGTCCAGATGAGAAAGCGAAAGGAAGCATACGAGGAGGAGGAGCTTAACAGGATATCTCACTGCAGCGTGCGTGGAACAACAGATACAAAGCAAACGATGCTTGGCAGCAACAGTGCTGGTCTGTGTGATACATGTGAAAGGATTCAAGAGAATCTGTCACAGAGAGAGGCCAAGGACATGCCTGGGTTCCCTCTGGCCCTTCTGTGTGCCTCTGAGACCAGAGCTCGCTCCTCCAGGGAGGAGAGGCTCCTTATCTGCAGGAAGTGCGACGGCCAGAGCAGGGGGGATGGTGGGAAGGCGGAGGACTGCCCCGGTGCTCCTCACACGGTGGTGGCCCGGCTGAACTGCAGAGCCAGGGGGGAGTACTCCTTGACCCGCACGCACAGCCTGCCCCTCAGCCAGGGGTTCTGCAGCTCCAGGGGCCGGAAGTCGTCCTGGAGCCACTTCTCCTTGTCCTCCAGCACCAGCACCAGGCCGAAGTGCTCCAGCTGGTCCTCCCGGTACACAAACTGCTCGGGGCTTCCCAGCAGCCTCTGGGACACCTCGTTCATCTCCTGCACGACCAGGCGGACCATCTCCCGCGCCGAGGTGCGCTGTGTTACACGCAGCTGAGGGGGAGGAGAGGGCAAAGGTCAGCGAGAGGGTTTCGCTCTAAACCAGGGGTGTCCAAGCTTATCCGACAAAGGGCCAGTGTGGGAGCAGGTTTCTGTTTTACTACGACACCTGATTTTACTTGAAAAAAGGAGGGAAAAAAAGCCTTGTGCACAGTATGTGATCACAAAGTACTGGTTCGGCAAACATGAAGGCCAACAATAGCTGGTACTTCTTGAACTGCACACTCAGAAAAAAGAGAGAAACGAGACTGTATGGCATTAAATATTGTATTGATTGCATCCTTATCTACAGCACAATCTTTAATGCCATAAAGTCTCTTTTCTCTCTTTTTTCTGAGTGTACGGTTCAAGAAATACCAGCAATAGCTGTCCTCCACGTCTGACCTGATCTTACTTATCAAGGTCTCAATGAAAGAACATGATTAGTTTATTAATCAGGTGTCAGTGCTGGGCTACAACAAAACCTGCACCCACTTTTCGACAAGGGTTGGTCACTTCTGCTCTAAACAAATATCATAACCAGTTGGTTTGCCAAATGCAGTCACCCATGTAAACTCACACTCAAACCTCAACTGAGTATCAGTCAGTAGAATCAGAAGCTAACGCATAAATCCTAAATGTAATAAGTGAATGAGGTCATTGGTAGTAAGTAGGAAAGCCCTAAGTTCCTTTACAGGCAGGTCATTGGGATGGACACGAGTATGTGCATTAAAACCACTGGGAAGGTGTGGGCACAGACCTTGACGCTGGTCTCCTTGGGCAGGCCCGTGCGGTACTGCGGGTACACCCTTAGAGTGACGTGCCAGCCCCTCCTGTGGGCGCTGTGCTGCGGCTCCGAGAAGCGCTGAGAGCCGCTGTCCTCCGAGAGGGTGCGGGCGGGCGGCGGCTGGTGGCAGCGCTCGGCCGGGCAGCAGCGGTCCACGGAGGAGGGCCGGTGCCAGCGGCGGTGCGGGGAGGAGGCGGGGGAGGCAGAGGGCTGGGCGGAGGGGAACTCCAGGCTGCTGGTGCGCACGCAGAAGGCCTGCCTCTTCTCCGTGATGCGCAGCAGCTCGATCTGCCTGCTGGGCAGGATGAAGTCGCTGTCGAAGAGCTCGGTCGCGCGCCGCCGTTCGCCCGGCTCGCCCGGCGACAGCTCCGAGGCCTGCAGCACGTCCGGGGTGGAGTCCCTGAGGGTGCCCATCCCGACCCCGCCCCCGACCCCGCCCACGCTCTCGCGGAGGAAGCCGCCCGGCTCAGCCGTCGAGGAACACGGCGAGGAGGGCAGCAGGTCCAGCTCACGGGGGCTCTGGGCACGGCTGGAGTCGTAGTCGCTGTCTGTGGTGAGGAAGACCTCGGAGGAGCCCTCTTCATCAGAGAGTCCATGGAAATCTAGAAAAAAAGTAACAGCAGTTAACCTTCCACTGTACGATACGATCAAACAGAACGTAAGGGAGAAGCTCTGTAAAACATTCAATGCACAAGTCCAGTGCCATGCCCTGCAAGGCATAAACATCCCCATGCTAATCTGTCTGGATTATCCGTGCTGTCATGAGTAGTCACGTCCAGGAACAGGTGACGGGGCTCACCTGAGTTGTGCTTGCGGCTGGTCTCCGGCGAGGGCATAGGGGAGGGGAGGTAGTCGAGCTGGGAGGAGGTGGAGGGCGGCTTTTCTGGAACCACGTCCCTGGAGAAGTCGATGATCCAGCCGACGGAGATGCCTCCAGAGGGCTGCTTGTAGCGGGCGTACTGCAGGGCATCCATGATCCACCGCGCTTCCCTCCACACCTCCTCCATTTGCTGGAAACAGATGCCATATTCACCTCTAACTGAAGTGCTTGAACAACCCCACATACATTGATTGTAAGTTAGTATGCTTCAGGTCTGGAAGTTTCAAACAATGCGGGTCCTCACCTGTATGTGCTCCTGGACCTGCTGGTGCTTCTGCTTGGCCCCCAGTAGTTCAGACTCGGAGAAAGCCTCTCTCAAGTTCTGCTGGGACATGAGGGACTCCAGCTCCAGCAGGGCCGACACGCGGCAGTACTGGCCAATGAAACTCTGGCAGTACGCATCAAAGTGAACTGCAGACCAGACGCAACAGAGCCATCAGGACAAGACTTAAAGACTAGAAATCATTCGGGGACAAAATTACTCTCCAAGTCACTCCGTCCCAAAGACCATAAACAGCAGTTATTAATTTTTATTTGAGGTTTTTACACTTCTGAGAAGTAATTTTAAAGGCAGCCTGAACTATATTAATCTTTCTCGTTCGTACAGACCATGTTTCTGTGTGGTCATTCCACAGTGAATGCGGCTATGCTGAAGAAATGCAGGGGAGAAGGCTTTGGCGCTGCGTGCTCACCCAGCTCAAAGACCTGCAGCGGCAGCGTGAGGAAGCCGGACCGGGGGGAATAGGGGTTGTTCTGCCCAGGGGCGGTGCACACGTCGTCCGAGGGAGGCAACAGGAGCAGGAAGGAAACCTTCTCGCCAAACTCCAGCACCTCCTGGCTGTAGATGCGGAAGTCCTGTGCCTTTGAGAGGGACGCAGGAGGAAAGAGTCAGAGAAAGACTAAGAGCCCAGTCAGCATAGAAACAGTTTCAGCCCACACATGCCGTGGAGCGCATGCAGGTACCTGGATATGTACTGCACCAAGCTGTTGACACCTGAGGGTGGCTCAGTATGGGTAAGGATGTAGACCCCTGTGACTGACCTGGCTGACAGGGATGTTGATGTGGGCAATGAGCTCCTTGCAGGCGCTGCGTAGGTCCTGCAGGAGGCGGTGTGGAGCACTCTGGACGTCCTGATCCATCTCCAGCGACTCCTCCAGACAGCTGAGGGCCTGCAGCCACTGCCACTCCTCTCTGACGTGCGCAAACGCAATACACGCAGGCATAAACACGTGGACTTAGTGCAAAGCTATAATGCTACACTTCCAGTCCACACATTCAGGCACAGCGGATCCTTAAACCACGGTGCAGGCCTGCCACATTCCCTCAGACGACCCCGCCCCAGAGAGCCACCCGTACCTGGAGACATTGCTGTTGTCTCGGACTTTGACGTGGCACAGCACGTTGGGCAGCTTCTGCGGCACCAGCACCCTGATCTGGTCCACGGAGCTGCAGAGCTTCAGGTAGCCCAGGTACAGGCCTGGGGAGAGCTGCTTCCTGCTGCGCCGATGGTAGGCCAGCTTCTCCTGCAGAGAACACATTACACTCATCAACATATAGATCCGTCTGTGCACTCTTACAGGATAACGTATTCATACAAAGGATAGTTATAATGCATCTCATATCTGCCAGTTAATGCATATATTATGCCAACTATGCAGTTCATTTAAAAATGCTCAGGTATGAAAAATATGGGGTGGGGTGGAGCATGTTCCATAAATGTACCGCCAAATGGAACATATACCAATCAAACACAAAGTGCTGAATGGATTATTACATTTTTATGTGCTATTTTTATTTGAATAAAACATTGCATTTCACTTAGTAGCCAGGCCATTCAGTGAGTGGTGAGCTAGAAAAGAAAGACAGGGATTGGTGAAATGGGGCAACGTGAGATGAAAGAAGTAGTTTTCCATTCCAAGGAGCAGTTGGATAAATAATAGATTGCAGGTTATGGGGCAGACTGGTTAGCATAGCAGTAAGCATGGCCTTTGAACAAAAAATGCTGTGAAGTGAAGTTGCACCAGAGAATCCAATAAAGGAAACTGCTGAATTCTATTTATTTAAATCTGTTAAAGGTCTAACATATAAAATATCTCCAGGGCATCTACGGTATATAAATGTTTAAATCAGCTCAGGCAGCAAGAGAAGCCCAGAATTCATTCCCGTTGGACATCTTTATCTTGGCTGGGATTTTTAAAACATAGAACTGACTAAACTAAACAACTAAATTATAAAAATATTATGGTTAATGTTTGGTCTGTGTGTCATTTAAAAAAACCACAGGCCAATAATCATTATTCAGGAAATCCTAAAGAACAATATTGAATGAATATAATTGCAACTATGCCCAGGAGCTGTTTTTCTGCAAGAGTTTAATGAAATGAATCTCGGTCAGTCCTCTCAAGTTACTGTGTACTGTCTGCCTATCTGAAACCAGGAAGTGAATGAGAATTACATTTCAGAAACCCACCGAGATAAATTGAAGATGTGTGGCTGACCAATTTACCATTACGTCCAGATTAAGGAATCACGCATATCCAGTGACCGAGGATTCAGATTCTGTTCATTCACATTCCTGTTGTTTTCCACAATCATTATGATGAGCTCCATCCAAAACATTTGGACCAGAAAAACTTATGCAGGACTTCTTCCTAATTAAATGGAAACCAATTTGTCTTCATATATTATCCAATCAAGAAAGCTCTATAATTTCCCAATCTGGCTAAACCACACAAGGAAAAGGTATTTGACATCCCTGATGTAATACCAAACGTTTCTGGAGACATGATTCTGGAAACAAAGATAACAAGAATGTATAATTGCACTGCTGTTATATAAACCCCCTTATAATGCACACAAATAGTGTCATGTAGTGCTTCTCACTGATGTGGAAAATAAGAAACCGAAGCAACATGGATAACTGTATGAATGGATTATATCCCAAAAGTTGCTCACTAAAGTTATTTTAGGACTCCTTTCCAATGTGGCCTATTACTATGGAGATGAAATTCTCTTTTTTTCATTTGCATTTTTTAGAACAAAGCCAAGCACAGCTCTGCTCAAGAGTACACTTTCAGAGATTTAATCTATTTCATGAAATTTGAAGAAAGACCGCAAATTCTCTTGGTTATTTTGCCTCTGTCAAGGAGAACCGCAGAAGAACACAATGTACCACCAAGGACACAGAGTTTGAGTCACTTCGCATTTTTGTCCTGTTCTGTCTCCCAGAAAATTCACCAGCAATGAACGTTCATTTCCTGTGTGAATGTTCTCACCATGTGCACTACGGTATCATGTACTGTAAAGGGATTGGATCGTGGCAACCAAGGCCATGCAAATTCTGGAGTAGTTAAGCAGGAAACAGACAGGATCGAATGTTTTATTGCTGAGAAAAAAAAGACAACTTGTCAGTATGAAAACTAAATCAATACACACAGGGGTCAGGGAGGGAGACAAGAGTAAATGATTCGGTGAGCTGTTTCCAGTCTCGCCTGGTGCTGCTTGCAGTGCCTCAGATGGAAAGAACAACATATTTCCAGCGTGTGGACAGAAAGCAGCTATGCCTGTTGTAACAATGTGTATTTTACTGCTGCGTTCTACGGTGTTGAATGAAAGAGTGTTTGAGTATTCAGGCACTAAATTTAACAGTGATGAGTTACAGCATTGAGAGTGTGTTAGAATAATGTTACACTGAGTAATGCAGTGTGAACTGTTACGATGCAGTGTTACAGTGCTGATGGATGAGGCTCACATGCAGTGTGACTGTTACACTGATGAGTGTTACAATGCTGACGGCCGAGGCTCACATGCAGTGTGACTGTTACACTGATGAGTGTTACAATGCTGACGGCCGAGGCTCACATGCAGAGTGATGAGGAGCATGTCCAGGGCCGTGGGCTCCTCGGGGGAGGAGATGGACTTGCGCTGGAGCTGCAGCTTGCACAGCGGGGTCCAGCGCACCCCGTCCAGGCTGGGGCTGGAGCTCATGTCCCGCAGGGTCACCAGCAGCACGTTTCCGTGCTTGTCTTTGATTGGCTCAAAGTACACCCGTCCCAGGTCCTGTGTTCCCAGCATGCCCTGCCAGAGAAACACAGCCAGACACATAGCTGAGGACTCATTCTGGACCCACAAAGTTGGGAATGATCTGGCAGTAAATTATTATTTTTTTGGATGGCAAGCTACTGGGCCTGAAGGCCATCAAGATCATCCATCCGCTCCGACTGAACCCACGCAAGGAAACTTTAGCCCAGATCAGAGTAAGAGATCCCTGCTCACCGCCAGATCCTGTGCCAGGTTTCCCCTGCTTCAGCTCTTAATACCTGATAATACTGTGAATTGCATACATCTGTTACAGCTTAGCTTCCTCTCAAGTTAGCCCAATTCCTTGATCTACCAGAATAGACGATATAGATTTGCTGCTAAAGCTCATCTTTGGCTGTCACCAAGCAACCGAGGGAAAATTTTCCTATTTTTTGCTGACTAACATTTCAGTGCTTTTTCTGTCCTCTCGAGAGCAAACTGTTTATGTGATATCTTACTATATTTAACTCGAGTCGTTCCATTAGGACGTCCAACTGTGTCAACTGAAACAGAGACGCATCGCACCTCGTTCATTCTGTTACTACCGCGCGGGTGCAATTTTTCACAAGAAAAATTGTCGCCGCGAACCGATGAATGACATGATATCCCGTGCGATCGGGTTAGCTGAGAGCGCTACGCCGAACCCAGGGTTTCTCTGCTGGGCCGGGGGGGGGAGGGGGGCGGTGCTACCTGAAGCAGGGACACGGCCTGCAGCGTCTTGAGCCGCGTCTGCAGGGCGCAGGAGCAGGAGGACTGGGAGGGGCTCAGACACTGCTGCAGCCAGGAGATCTCCTCCCACAAGTAGGACACCTGGGGAGGGCACACAGACCCCGCTGTTCCGTTAGGATGTCCCGTACGTTAGCCCCCCGCTCATCAGGAGATCTCAATCTCAAGCCCAACTCACACTGGAGACTCTTGACCCTTCCTCACATTAGCACTAGCGGCCCAGGGCAGGGACCTAGCTGTGTTATCACACTGGAGACTCTTGTGAATACTAATGCTCCTGAATGACTTAAACAGCAGCAGTAATGAATGACAATTAAAAGAACAAAGGACCATTCATATTTTTTACCACTAATGCTAACTAGCAAACTGTGTCTAGCAGGGGTCAAACTAATTCTGATTTTACAAATCATCTTTGAATCCACATTAAGACAGCCACGCTGAAGACTGAATTGAATATCAAGGTAATAAAGTATGCTGTATAAATCGTATTAAGTCTTAAGTCTGGAGGTTGTAGTCATGACAGAAGGTTGCAGTGGTGGCAGGACTGTCCCATTGCACTGTACCTTAGTAAACCACAGGAAATCCTGCATCAGAGAGCTGGAGTAGGAATCCTCAATCTCCACAATGGGAATCTGGTCCTCGGGAGTGACCAGTACGTTGTCGTCTCTGTAGAATATCGAGGTCAAGTACAGGCCCCTTCAGGGAAAAAACACAGATACGGAACTTGATCAATTGACAGGAAAAAAGCTGGATTCTGTGGTAAGCAGAAGACAGAATGATCTAATATCAGCTTGGACATTCCTTTATATCATACAAAACATTTTAGAGTGTTTTGTTTAATATGTGTTTAGAGTGTTTTGTTTGCCACCGCGACCCTGACTTGGACTAAGCGGTTAGAGAATGGATGGATGGATGTTTAACATGCAGTCTTGGCAATTTTTGTTCTTTAAACATATTTTGTTACCCATACAATAGAACACAGCTTCAAGAGCACCTACAGGTATCCACCATGGGTTTAGATCACTGAGGCTGTGGAGATGATAGGGAAGAGGCAGGAGTGCATGCTTAAAGGGCAGGAGGTTCTGCTTTTTGGGGTGAGTGATCTTAATGACATTTTAAAGCATGCGCTGTAAAACACCCTGTGGTTGGGCTATAAAAGGTGAGATGGAAAACCACAGCCAGCAGAGAGCACGGCTGACTCAGCGGGAGGGATCGGGCGGCAGCGTAGCACAGTGGGTAAGGAACTGGGCTCGTAACCGAAAGGTCGAAGGTTCGATTCCCGGGTAAGGACACCGCCGTTGTACCCTTGAGCAAGGTACTTAACCGGAATTGCTTCAGTATATATCCAGCTGTATAAATAGATACAATGTAAAATTCTATGTAAAAGTTGTGTAAGTCGCTCTGGATAAGAGCGTCTGCTAAATGCCTGTAATGTAATGTAATGGATCCGCTGTGGGCCCGTGGGCAGGCTGGACCGATCGGCGGGGCCGTGTGAGAGCCACCCTCAGGCTCTGGGAGAGATCCATGTCACCTTGTGCCCATTGTTCCAACATGTTCCCAACGTGAGGAGCGATAATCAGTTCTTAGCTTCTTAAGCATATACTCTGAGAAAAGCCGTCGTGTATCAACTCTACGGTGACCCCAAAGAAAGAACAGAACAGAAGAAGCAAAGAAACGCGTGCGCAGACGTGTACCTCTTCAAGCTTTTCACAAATTTGCTGGTGGGCTGAAAGAGGTGGCGCAGGCTTTTGGAAACGGAGTGCTTCCTCGCGTGCGCCGGTGCTTTGCACTGCTCTGTAACGGAAACGTAAACAGGTTACACGACGAAGTTTTAATGTTAACCTGAACAACGATAGAGGATAAACAAAAAAAAATCATTAATAACATTGCAACTCATTCACCTACTAAATCAAACGTTCTGTTCAAGCTTACCTTGAGGAGAATCAGAGCATGCATATGAGGGTGAATGAATTTAACTGATTCAGTGTAAAACCCGTTTGGAGAAACAGTCGCCTCATTTAGTCAGTTTCAATTAACCCGCAACCCAGTAAACTGTAAACAAACACAAGCATTCAGAGGCCTACAGGACTACTAAAGACTACACCGAACACAACTCCTCACAGCTTGCGCTACCGCTCAGCTCGCGCTAGGCCGCTGGGTTACTTCTCCCTCCGATCACGTTGAGCGTGATGGGATTTCACCAGAGCTGGCAGCTTGAAATCAAAAATAGAGAGAGCTGCGCTCGCTTTCTCTCCCCGCCTAGAAGCCGGCCGCCGTCCGCGCTTCTCCGCTTATCAGGGAACAGTGCTGTCTTGTGCTTCAGTCGGCCGCTCATTACTGCAGCTGCGCCGGGGCGGCGCGGTGCGGGCATGTCTGGGGCCGGGGGCGAGCGCGTCCGTGTGTTTACCCGCCCGGGCGGTGCGCGTAGGTGTCAGAGCGTGGCGTGTCAGAGGCCTGAAGAGGCAGGGGAGCACCGGGGACTCGGGCTGACAGGGAGGCCAAGTCGTCGCCTGAGGGGGGTTTGTTTATTTTCGGGCCGGGCCTGAGGAGGGGGTGCTGATGGCGTAGTGGAAGAGGCAGGATAATGTGCTTCGCAATTCATTTAGGAGCCGCTGGGCCCAAGAAGCCCCGAAGCCAAAATCTCGCCTCGCTCCCTGGTGTACGTCGCTAAAGTCAATAAATCCCCCGCTGCAGAGAATGAACTAATTGACTTCTCTTGAGGCATTGAGGTGAAATAACAAGAAAATTCTCCTCGTGTTTCTCCTCCCCCCCACCTCCCCCCGTTCCAAAACTCTGGCGTTCGCCCTCCCACTCCCCAGGTTGAGCAAGACAGACAGGTTGGCCCGCCGCTGGGGTCACCGTGTTGGTGAAGGCCCCTTTCACAGTTTAATTAATAGTGTTTTGAGAAGGAGGGGGGTGCGGTGTGTGTGTGCGTGTGGGGGTGTGGGGGTGTAGACAGGAGCACTGGAGTCCTTACGGGGCTGTTCCACGAGTCACTGTCAATTTAATCCCCTGAAACTAAAGCAAAGGCTCAGTTTCTACAAGAACAACAAACATGACCCCGCGCAGACAGACAGGGCTACCGTATGTGAACCGGCGCTCTGGGCGCGCTCCGGGCTGAAAGCCCGCCATTATGCGCCGGCTCCCGCGCCGCAACACTGCGGCTCTGTTGGGACGCGACTCTCCCGCGATGCCGGACAACAATAACGGCCAGCCGCGGCGGCTCGGAGAGACAAACGGCCGGTTTTGGTCTCGCAACCGCCGCTACTTAAAAAAACACTACTTAGCACAGCCTTCATTGTCCCCGTGTAAGGGCCGAGCCTTTCTACAAGCCGGTGCTGGGGAGGGGACAGCCTGGTCTTCAGGTATTTGACTGAAAGGTGAATGATGTTTGGTGCCCAGGTGACGTGCCGTGAGTGGCCACTGCTACTGGAAGTGCAGAAGGGGGAACAGGGCCGTGGCTGAGATGGTGACTGTGAGAGAGCCTCTCGGGAGAGCCTCGTACCGTGGCACACGCAGTGCCGGTGGGTGTCTTTGATCTGCTCCAGCAGCTGGTCCAGCGCCTCCTTCTGGCCCTTCTGCCGCGGCTCGCGCCCGTCGATCTCCCTCCAGCCTGCGAACACACGGGCAGCGCGTGAGGTCCAACCACGAGCGGCATCAGGCACCTCCGGACACCCACAGAGGCTATAAGTCATCAGGAGCAGGCTTAACCTCAGAGTAAACCGTGAGTCAAGCAAGGTGTGATGTCATGAATGCTGTTGCAATAAGTCAAGCCAAAACTGCCCTCGTACGCATGCAATCATTCCTTGCAGAACAAGGGGAAATCGCCGATCAGCACAGATAGAGGATGTGGTGAGGTGATGTTGAAAAGACGCAGGATCATCCAGCTTCCCCCGCGGGGATTTTATGAACACTGCACTGCTATTTCTGGAAAGGCTCCGGACAGTACAACCAGGCTCTTTAATGTGTTTGCTTTCAGTCATAAGGGCCTCACTGTCCAGCTTTACTCTACCCACACAGACATGCAGTAACAGAAACGGAAAACACAGACACACCTGCACACACACACACACACACGCTATCCCTCCCTCACACACACACACACACACTCTCTCTCACACACACACACACGCTCTCCCTCCCTCACACACACACACACACACACTCTCTCTCTCACACACGCCAGACTTTTTCACTAACTTCCCCAATGGCAGTTGTAGGTTTGCACTTTGAATTCTGTTCTCTCTGAAAGTCAGAGGCCTATTATGTTGTGAGAGTTAACGCACATCGGACGTCAGCAGTTGAGAACTTCAGACGTAGGGCTCGTCGTTCACCATTCACTCATTTTCAAGGCCGCGCTTCTCGAAACTGCAGATACGACAGAGCTCAGAGACACGGAGGGCGTTTCCTGGGAAACGGGCGGCGCTGCGCGCAGAGGCTCCGGCCGCGGGGCCCGTCTGACGCCACGGTCCACGCACATCGAAGGGAAGATTACGGCAAACGCGGAGGGAGGGATCGTTAGGGCCTCTCAACACCTCAGCTGTCACGGGGTGACTTAACGCTACCACTACCGCTGACCTCATCCAGCGCTCTCCTGGCAAAACACTTCACTACGGTTACAGTGCGTGACGTTCGCACGGCCTTCCCGAGGGACGGCTTCCTGTGAGCCAACAGCAGCCAGCTGTCCCCTTCTCGGGGAGCGCCGTCGTCAAGAGGGCGGGTTAAAAGTTCACTCCGTGGGGGGAAAGGAAGACGTACATCTGCCTGTCTCGGTGGATGTGGAGCTTTGCTTTTTACACTGTACCGGAACACTTCTGTCTGAATCCCTGACAACTCCATGGCCTGGATCCAAACAGTTTGCCCTTAGCCTTAACTCTAAATAGAATGGGTCATTTTATTTTCTTCAGAAATACAGTTTGGCGAGTTCGGCACTCATCAAAATTCAATTACAAAACTGTGTCTGTTAAAGTTAAGGAGGGACGTTGATTGAATCCAGGCTTATGTCCTGTGTGAGCAACATTTAACTGCTTGTCTGTTTCTGTCTTTTTTCCCTATGATTCTGTGCCTGTAACTGATGTCCTATGATTGCATATTTGTGTAGAGACAGGAGTGTAACAGGGTCAGAGGAGTGTGTGCTGGTGTAGAGAGAGGAGTGTAACAGAGTTAGAGGAGTGTGTGCTGGTGTAGAGACAGGAGTGTAACAGGGTCATAGGAGTGTGTGCGGGTGTAGAGACAGGAGTGTAACAGGGTAAGAGGAGTGTGTGCGGGTGTAGAGACAGGAGTGTAACAGGGTCAGGGGAGTGTGTGCTGGTGTAGAGACAGGAGTGTAACAGGGTCAGAGGAGTGTGTGCTGGTGTAGAGACAGGAGTGTAACGGTCAGGGGAGTGTGTGCGGGTGTAGAGACAGGAGTGTAACGGTCAGGGGAGTGTGTGCGGGTGTAGAGACAGGAGTGTAACAGGGTCAGGGGAGTGTGTGCGGGTGTAGAGACAGGAGTGTAACAGGGTCAGAGGAGTGTGTGCGGGTGTAGAGACAGGAGTGTAACAGGGTCAGAGGAGTGTGTGCTGGTGTAGAGACAGGAGTGTAACAGGGTCAGAGGAGTGTGTGCTGGTGTAGAGACAGGAGTGTAACAGGGTCAGAGGAGTGTGTGCTGGTGTAGAGACAGGAGTGTAACAGGGTCGGAGGAGTGTGTGCTGGTGTAGAGACAGGAGTGTAACAGGGTCAGGGGAGTGTGTGCTGGTGTAGACAGGAGTGTAACAGGGTCAGAGGAGTGTGTGCTGGTGTAGAGACAGGAGTGTAACAGGGTCAGAGGAGTGTGTGCTGGTGTAGAGAGAGGAGTGTAACAGGGTCAGAGGAGTGTGTGCTGGTGTAGAGACAGGAGTGTAACAGGGTCAGAGTGTTGTGTGCTGGTGTAGAGACAGGAGTGTAACAGGGTAAGAGTGTTGTGTGCTGGTGTAGAGACAGGAGTGTAACAGGGTAAGAGTGTTGTGTGCGGGTGTAGAGACAGGAGTGTAACAGGGTCAGAGGAGTGTGTGCGGGTGTAGAGACAGGAGTGTAACAGGGTCAGAGGAGTGTGTGCTTGTGTAGATACTGGAGCGGTGTAGAGAGTTTGGTTGAACGAACAACATCAAATGCAAAGAGGCTGCTTCTGTTTGGTGTCAAATGTACAACTGGAGAAGAAGCTTCACCAAACAGCAGGTACTGTGACACAATCTCATCACTGGAAGAGAAAGCTGGAAGGACGGGGGGGGGGGGGGGGATGTTAAGAGGAGGACACTTACTGGAGGGGGCTGCGCAGGCTGGGACAGATGACTGTGGAGGTCCCCACCCCTTCATGTTGTAAGCACAGACCTGCACATAGTAGTGAGTCCCCTGAAATGAGAACCAGAGCCATTATTGACTATGGATTATTGATTCATTATTGTGAGGTGATGATGGTGGTCTCAGTATATAAGCAGTACAGACAGAATGCTCTGGTGCCTTGTCGTGTGGCTGTTCTGAGCTACACACAGGCACATACATGTACAACAAAGCACCCGCATGACTGTGGAGTGGAGGTGCAGTGTAATATTGCTGGCAGAAATGTAATGGTCAGAACCCTGTGGGAGACATGCAATTTGGATAGAACCTCTTGAAGATTGTACGCTCCATTATGGAAATGGAATTGCTAAGCTAACCATAGTGTGATCGAGGAGCACACTGAAGCATGCAACAGAACACAGAAACGGACCAGTTCTGAAGCACTCACAAACCACCCCCCAGCACGCAGATACTTTGTACTGGGCTGAGGAGCTGACATTTGAGCAACAGTAGGTTCACCATTCAACATTAGCCTCAGCAACAGGTTCATTCAGTGTAATGCCCAGAGGGAGAGAGGGTGTAGCCCGCCCCATTCTGGAAGGCTGAGACCAGGGCCGCTGCGTGAGTGGGGGGGTCTAGAAGGCTGAGCCCGGGGCCGCTGCGTGAGTGTGGGGGGGTCTGGAAGACTCGCATTGGGGCCGCTGCGTGAGTGTGTGTGTATGTGTGTGGGGGGGGTTTGAGAAGAGGGGTGCGGGGAGCGCTGCCGGGCGGGGGGTGCGGCGCAGGAGCGCACAGGAAGTGAGGACGCGGGGTCTCGCCGTGTAACCGGGCCGCTCTCCACTTTCTCAGCCCGATAAATCAGCGGCGGCGGGGGCCCTGACCGTCACCTGACCCCTCCTGACGCGGGGAGCGCCGGGGGTGGCGTGGGGGGCCGCTGGGATGGCGTCGCTGCCTGCAGACACCAATTAGCCACGGAGCTGGTACGGGGTTTGATCTTTGCAGGTAGGGGAGCTGGGGACCCGCGGGGGGGCTGATTTATTGGGGGAATAACTCTCGGAGCAGGTTGTGTGCGGGGGGACACCAAGAGAGCCGGCAGCTGGATGGGGCGGAGCCAAACGAGAGAGAGAGAGGGAGTCCTTACGGAAATTGGAATTCATTGAAATATAGTTTGACTATGCGTTTTAAATGTAAAGATAAATATATTTCACGGCAGTGTATTTTTAAAAATCAAGTACAATATCTGAATTCAATATATTTCCTCATATATTGTGAAGTATTGCAATAGATCTTCTAATGTTGGTTATATATTTTAATATATTGCTGTATATTTTATTTCTTAAATGGGGGAAAGAGAGAAAGAGAGAGAGATGTATACCAAGGCAGAGAGGAGGATGAGATGCTGCATTACTCCGCATATATTTGGACAGTAATTAATATTCGGTCATTTTTTCAGTTTAGCTCAAGAGCTGCAATGAAACGGCATGCTACATTCTGTTTATGTATTAAGCCTTACGTTGCCATGTGAACTTATGGGTAATTCCTCTATTCATAAACTCTAAACGTACCCTGATCTAATATAGCGATATTGCAGCGCGCAACAATTGGTTTTTATACTCCGAAGATGTATGAGACCGCAGGCTGGTGCTAATCACTGCTTTATGAGCGAGCCTAAAATTAGCCTCCGCCAGAGAGCTCCAGAGCCTGAGCGGGACGGGTCTGTTGTGGAAAAGGGAGGAGGAGGAGGGGGAGGGGGGAGGGAGCGTTCTGAAGGGGTTTTTCTTAGCTTTGGTTCCACTGCCAGGGCGATTGGTCACACGTCTTTGGGGGGCGACCGGCGTCTTTCAGGTAGGGGTAGGGGGGAGGGCCCGGTGATTTACGGTACGGGAGGGTAAATCGACGGGCAGCCCGGGAGCGCTCGCCCCGTCTCCAGCGAGGCCGAAGCGGCGGCGGAAGAAGAACCGCGCGGCCCCCCCTCTCGCGTTTTACACTCTGCCCCAGCCCCTCAGATCCGCCGACGGGCCAGACGCAGCCGCGCGCGGCTCAGCGCTGCTCGCGTAAATACGCTCGGATCAGGCGCCACAAGCGCGCAACGGCCACCATTTCACGGAGCAAAAATAAATGTTACGTCAAATAAGTCTTTATCGGGAATCATTAAAATACCATTCCATAAAGACCAGAACTTGTTTTTGGTTTGAGCACCAAGCATGTACCATGCCATCAATTGTTATGTATGCGATAAAATGTCTAATCAACTCGATAATGCATTTTACACTCTACAAGGAGCATTGTAAATTGGAACTGCAAAGCGAATATTGATATAAAATAGCAGTACTGTGAACTGTGGAATATTTATAAGAATCTGTCTCTAGGACATTTAGAGCTGATTGGTATCTTGCACGGCAGCCTTTCACCATTGGTGTGTGAGTGTGTGTGTGAATGGGTGAATGAGAGGCATCAATTGTAAAGCGCTTTGGATAAAAGCGCTATATAAATGCAGTCCATTTACCATTTACCATCCATTTAGAAAAAAAAATGAAAAAATGAATTAACTGCCATCAACTAAAATTTAGTCAACTTTATAAAAAAAAGTTTACATTAAAATGACACATTCACGTGTTCGGATTATCTGTAAAATGTGTACAAATCCTACATGTGGCAGCGCAGTCTTCTGAACTTTTTTTTATAAGTCGCCTCTCACAGCTGCCCGAAAAAGCGAATATTGTTTTGGTTTCATTTTCTCAACAGTAAACAGGAGCATTTAAGTTAATTGCATCCCCTCTCTGGTTTTATACAAAGGCGGCGTAAGCGCCAGACGGAACAGACTGCAATACAGTTTGAAACAGATGGAAACAGACCCAGGGAGGCTGGGAATCGGCACAGATGTGCTTGTGCCTGGCCCAGGCCTTGCATGACCAGTGCCCTGGAAAAATGAATAACCACTGTCATTAATGACCTCTTTATTTTTGAGAGAATCTTAACACTAAAGGAGCTATTGACAGTAAAGAAAGTGAGAAATCACTGCTTCAGTATGAAAATGCAGTGAGAGAGTGGAATTGAGGTTTTTTTAAAAAGATTTTTGGCCAATTTATTTTTGCCCAATGAACAGAGAAGGGACACTGATGTGTGCGAGCCTTCCATGGAGAGTGTGAAGAAACTGCTATAGGAGGCAAACCCGAAAATGAGGCTCATGCACTCAAACTCAAGTTAACAATCTCAGAATCGCACACTACGGGCACCACCGAGTTTTGCCAGGACGCCACTGATTTTACGACCTATACAACGTTTCTGATCTCCCACGGTTACTTCTCCTTTGCCCTTCAGAGTTGTTGTCAGGCTAGGGGTTGTCATGACGCCCCAGACAAAGCGGGAGGTCGGTGCGCCTGGGAGAAGAGTTAGCCGTTAGCCGTTAGCGCTGCGCTCACCGACGCGAGTCCAGAGATGGTGCACTGCAGGGTTCTGGTGTCCTCCACCACGATCTCTCCCAGCAGGGGACACATGGAGGGAACGCAGCTCCAGCTCACTGCCAGGGAACAGACAGAGCCAATCACCACTCTCACCGCTCACGCCACAAACAGAAACGAGACAGCGTAAATACAATCCAGCGTAGTAACGTAGTTAATAAGTATACATGCTTTGATTGTGTCGTGTCACCGTTAAAAGCAATGCTACATCCAAAGGACCTTCCGCATGACTTTTGAGTAATGAAGTAGTCATCGAAGCGCAATAGTATGGATGAAGTAGCAGCCTCTGACTCAGACCGGTTACCATCTTAAGAATATGATCTCCCACAGAGCAGAGAATTATGCGCTGAAATAACATTTAACTTTTCTTGGCGGTGGTTTGGAAACCCTTACAGAACACAATGATTTTTTCTGTACGCACTTTCGCTCGCTGCGGTCAGTTTCACAATCTCTCAGCGAAACTGCCAGAGGCCTCTGGTAGGTAGCGTTCTGCGCTGACCCCCGCGCCGCGCTGCTCCAGATATCAGCGGGTGATAAGAGACGCGTTTGAGAGGGCCCAGCTCCCCCTCCGCCCTCCCGAGACACTCACCCTTGTATCTTGTCACGACGGCCGAATTGACGCTGAGGGGCTCTTGGAAAGTCACCCTCAGGCTGGAGTTGCTGCCGACGGACAGGCGGACGTTGCTGGGGGCGTCCGGCGGACCTGGAGGAGAGAGAGGAGTCCCTGAGCCGAGAGCCTCTGACTGCGTCCTCCATTACAAGCTGTGAGCATGGCCTACTTTCTCCATTAACATGCTATATAATAAGATTGCTCAACACATGCTATTTTCTGTAGTCATATCCATTTATTTCATATGAGGGAGTATTGATTACGCAGAGATGTACTGTAGTACTGTACAGAATTGCTGCTGTTAACAGAAAGTACGTTGTAGGTTAGCAAATGTACTCGCACGAAACTATGTCAATCTGAAACTAATTCGACTTTGATTAATTTATTTGAGTTAGCCACGGTAATGTGCGATATTTAATATAGAGGACTGGTTCCTTTTAAGTTTTTTCTTTTTAAAGTTGTACACTTAAGGAACACAGGCACAGTAAAGCTTTAGACAGAACACCAGAGGTATTGCTGCGTTGGTAAATTCTCCACTAGGGTACATAAGTTCATTCTTATGTGCCGGAGATGCCAGCCTCCCCACTGTAAAAAGCGGTCCAGATGCACTGCCTGCTGTGCTCCCTCTCTCCAGCTCCACAGCCTCAACATGGAATCCATTAACAGCTCAGCCCAGACAGAGTGCCACCAAAACCCAACGCTGGCAAAAACAAAGAAATCAAGGGAACTTTGGGAGGATCTGGGCACCGACCGCGCTCGCTCTGAGATTAATCAGAGCGGGCCCCGACGTTTCTCAGACGCGCGGGCGCTCCGGTCGACACGCGAGACGCGGCGATGCCGCGGCGGAGGGCCCCCGAAAAAGGGGCGCCGGGCCTCGTTAGGCCGCGGGGCGAGCGGGACACTCCGGGGCCGCCGCGCTCAGAAGATCGGTGAGTCACCCCGCAGACCGGCTGTGTGTCACTGTCGTCGCGCCCCACGTCTCAGAAACCAGCCCGGATTGCGCAACGCCAACAGCGTCCACGTGAGGCTCGATTAGCATCAGCTGTGACTTCATCTGCATTTGAACCCAAGCCCCAAACTGGGAAAATCCTTTTTTTTTTTTTTTGAACATCAAATCCCAGCAGGCCTGTAGGAGAGTTTGTCATTATGTAACATTACAGAAGGACACATCAGATGTAGTTTTATAGCGTAAACGGCGTGATTAGCAGTAACGGGAGAGCCGGGGCGATGGAGTGACGCGGCGGCGGCGTGGGGGCGGGGAAGGGGGCGGGGACTCACGGGCGTGCTCGAACCCCGTCTGCATGCGCTTGAAGAGCCGGTGGCGCCACTCCCAGGCCTTGAGCTGCCGCTCCCGGTCCGAGGCCTCGCGGTCGCCGGGCCCCTCGCTGGCCACCTGCGCCGCCAGGTCGGCCGCCCGCTGCTCCGCCTCCCGCACCAGCGTGGCCAGGTGCACCGCCCGCCCCTCCAGGCTCACGACTGCGCGGCGCAGAAACAGGGAAAGCGTCAATCACGGCCTAACCCCGCCCACCGTTACATAAAGGGTCACAGTCTCGCTGCCAGTAGCAGATGTGGCTACTGCTCTGATGTGACTCGATAGCCAAAACACCTCTGAAATCCACACCTAACAGTACACTTTCCTTATTTTCACAACCGCGGGGGTGGACGCGTTTAGTGTCTGGAAACCATGGGACTAAGCGTGGCGGGGTTGTACAAGTATGTACTTATAAGTGTGGTATGTATATTATATTAAGTGTGGAAGTCTGCTGGAGTGGTGATGATGCCACTTACATCACTGCCTATCGTGCGACTTGACAGTACGGGTTAAGGATAGAACCTCTAACAATCAGTACATCACCAAATTGTTCAAAGAAACAAAAAAAGCCAGCGCACACACAAGCTGCTTTTCATTCAGCTGGTCATAAATCATTTTTTTTTGTCCCTCTTTTGTCTTCGTTCAATATCTGTCCACGAGGAGTCTTCACAGAAAAATAATAAAATCACATTTTAAAAAGCTAGCCAAGAATCTGAAGAACGAGGAGAATTTCTAATGACATACAAGGAATAAAAAAAATCCATACCGGTAAGGAAAATTGTGAACGTTTCAGAAGGAAAAAAATAATTTTACAACCCGTGCAGCTTTTATGATATCCAGACGGTAAAAAAAATCCCAGAGCAGTTAGCTAATAAAAAACACTGCAGGAACATGGTAACTGTTTCTCCGAACTTACACTGGCGTCACTATTACACTGATTTCACTGAAATGGCACCACGTCCTGGCCTTTGGCTTTGCTTTGGGAGATCCTTGTGTTCTTGTTCCTGGTGTTCACACAAAAGCGGTCACTGTTCTGCGGTCAGTATTCATGGTCGGTGTTCCCCACAACCTTTCTGAACCCGTACGGTAAACCCCTGTCCCCATATTCCCAGACGACTGCACGGTCGTTTAATGGTAATCGCTTTGCTCTCCCCCTTATCGCCCCCTGCCCAACCCCCCCCCCCAATGCTCCGCGTCTCGCGCTGGAGCGGGGGCTCCTCGCGTGTGTGGCGACGCCGAGAGGGATTCTGGGTCTCTGGAACGTTCCCCCGTCTCACAGGCCTGGCCCCTCTGGAAGTCTTGAGCACTGAATCAGTGACTTCCTCTCAAAGCAGATGGAGAGCCTGCTTCTTTGATCTCCGTTCCCCTCAGAACGAGTTTGATTAGAACGCCCTCGTAAAAATCTCTCAGTGTCCTGGTTTGTGCTGAACAGAGGGCCTCACACTCGACCCCGCTATTTTTAATGACTGTCTTGTTTGAGTACAGAAAAGCAGTCAAAGAAAACAAAACTGAGTAAACACCACTTTCCATCCAAGTGTTTCTAATTTAGTTACCTTATTTAAAATATCGGTATGGGTTTGGAAATTGCAGAGCAATCCAAAGTCTAATTTGGAATTCAGTGAGAGCAGAGGGCCTGTGTAGTATTTCTCTGAACTTAAACAGCTACATGTGAAAGTTTACACAAAAAACACTGCATTTGATTGACACTAATTTAAAATGTAAAATAAATGCAGGCCTAAGGGCGAAAAAATATATGTGCGACGTGAGAAAAAGGAGAGTTATTGGTTGGGTGGCAATGAATCTGCGGGCTCTTTGCTTTCATTTTTGTGTTGTTTTTGGTGGTGCCCTCCCTGTTGCTATTATTGTTGTCGCTGTTGCCGTGGCGGCACTGTTGCTGTGGCAACTCACAGTGCGGGCTCTCCTTGGCCCCGGCCTGCAGCAGGAGCTTGGCCATGGGCACGTTGTTGGTCATGATGGCGATGTCCAGGGGCAGCAGGCCCTCGCTGTTGGGTGTGTTGAGGTCCAGCTCCTCCAGGCTGTACTGGGACAGCAGCAGCTGCACCAGGTCCAGCTCCTGGTGCTCCACCGCCTCGAACAAGGCCTCGTTGCTCTGGAACTGTGCCCGGGGGCAAGGGCAGGACAGGGAGAGACACAAGGCCAAAAACCGTCAACTGGCTCCATACCAAACAAATTTGAAAGAACTCAAGGTCATCGTGATGCAGTTCACCGAATCCTGAATCACCGAATCACTGAATCACTGAATCAGCGAATCATTTTCAGTGTGACGCAACTGTAATACAGCAGCAACAGTTGAAAATGTTAACAATGCAGCGTCTGCAGTACACATAATTATGCTGCGGCGTGGCTGACCGTGAGTTTACTCAAAGAGCAGGCCGGGGCTCACCATGGCAGACTTGCGTAGGCGCTCCTTGTCTCCGCGTCCCGACACCACGCTGTCCTCCAGGCCAGGGTTGCCCACGCGGAACTTGCCGGAAAGGTTGCGGTAGAGGCGACGGGCGGCGCTGGGCGAGGAGAGGCTGGCAGACTTCCTGCTCGGGGCCGGAGGGTGCTCGCGCATTTGCTGGGTCATCTTGGAAGACTCAGCCCTGCGGGGGGGGGGAAGGGGGGGGGGGGTTGAGGCACCGTCATACAAAAGTCCTTTCTCTCTGATCCCGAGTCTCGCAGACAAAGCGGCTCACCCCCGCAGCTGAAATCCAATACGAGAGAGATGATAATAAGAAAAGATTTCGGAAAGTGATTATTAACAGACAGCTCAGGATTACAGCCCAAAACGTTCAGTTTATTTCCCAGTTATCCGTCTTACTGAGGGGGATTTGGAACGGCATCAATGCAAATGTCAAATCCACGTCCTTACTTCTATCCATCTCAAAACATTTGATAAACCTTGGTTCCATAACATGACTCAGTCCCCAGCACTTTTAATGCATCTGTAATGAGATCTCAAGACAGAAAAATTACACACTTTCATACTTTCGTTTAGAGTAAACTCATGCCAACTGACATGTCCTACTACCAGAGTGATGTGTTATTTCTGTGTCTGCGCGTGCTGTCACACCAATGAGATCACTCCCGGCATGATGGCACTACTTTTAAGAGGGAACCCAATCACCAAATGCTCCCCACATGTTTTTTTTCCAATAGATATTTCTACACTTCTTTTATACTTGCCTAAAACAAATTCTTCAAATGAACTGAAGTGCCCAGCAATGAATATATGGGTATTCAAAAGGTTTATGGAGGATTTGTCAGAGACCAGTAGGCGTGGGGCCATAAATGTCCCTGAATGGGTGTATTTTTTACACGCGTATTTGGGGTATTTTATCGCCGTGGGTGCTGTTTTTCCCTTTCAAGTCCACTACAGTTCCTCCAGGCACCAGTCCCTCCAGTTGTGAGTTATGATGTCACTGGGTGCAGTCAGAATCCACACAGACAGTCCGCGCTAATGTGCTTACACAATGGAACACTGGTCTGACTCAGTCTCTGCAAAAGACATATAAATAAACGAATAAAAATAAATGTAAATCTGTTCTCCGTTTGGTTTCTCTGAATTCTTTGTAACGGCTGGCATTTTTCATCACACTTAAACCTAAACATATTTTCTTCTCCGGAGCGAAGGCTTAACAAGAGGGTGATTCACTCCCGCTTTAAGTATCGGAGAAAAAGGCAGACGCACAAACTTCATCCCAGGCATAACCAAGACAAACAGTCATTCAGCGTTAAGGACAGATCCTATTTGCTTTCTGTTTTCTGCTCCTTCCTTCTCCTCGAGCGCTTATTTGGACCACGGCAGCATTCTCACGAATCCCCGCTCGACAGGTCCGACTCGATTCCGTTCGATTAGAGGAACAAACAGAACCGCCACGCAGTGCTTGGGCCTCAGGTTACCGATGTTTTCCCAGCAGGGGTATTTCGAACTCCTCGACGGCCGCCAGGAACATGCTGCCCATTGTTCGTCGGGCCAGAGGTGCCCACCGACGTGAGCAGCGGCGGCGCCCGCTGCCCGTGGGAGCCCGGAGGCCGCGGCCGCCGAGCCTATCTTGGCATCCCCGGCATGCCAGGCATGCGCCGGACCCTGCGGCCGGAAAAATGTTGATGAGCCTCATTCTGGGAAAAGTCTGCATTGTGCCCCCGCACACCCGCCCAGCCGCTGACGCAAATGTCAGCGGTGCGGGCCGGGCGAGGCTGACACCCGGCGCTGGCCCGTCCCGCCGGACCCCGTTCCCAAATTCCTCGGGCCTCACCCGCGCCCCTGCTTCCCTACGGCGAAACGACGGAAAACGACGTCCCTCTTCTCCGCTTCGCCGCGCGCGTCGCTCGCCGCTCGCTTACGTTTACCGCCGTACGAAGCCGCGTGTTCGTCTTTCGACAGAGACGCGTAGGATTCCATCTCAAATTCTCCTTTTCTGAGGAAACGAATGCCTGCCCTGAAGCCTTGTCCCCTAAACTAGCCTACTCACTTTCCCATTGGTTGAGTGCCCTCACATGAGAGGGAAAGGCCTCAGCTCGCGGTACCGTGCGCGCAAGTTTTGCCATTACACACCGCGGCCGGCTACATGCCCTCCGCCAACGCTACCGCCATGGAAGCCAAAGGGTGGGGGGTGGGGGGGGGGGGGGGGATGGTGTGTGGAGGGTGAAGAAAGAAAAAAAAAAGGGGCAGCGATCTCTGACAGCGCGGTGTCTCAACCCGCCGTGACTCTGTTTGGTCTTCTGGGGTTGGAAACTGGGCCGCGCCCGCGCGGCGCGAGCCCGGGCAACAGGAGGCCAGTCATTGGCTAGCGCTGGCGCGCTGTTCTGGCGCGGCGCTGGAATGGAGAGTGGGAAGACGGCAGACGGCTCGCCTGGCTCCAGACGGGGCCCCGGAGCGGTGGGTGGCATTACTCAAGAGCTCGGAGCGCGGGGACCCTTCGCCGCTCCGGCCAGGGGATCGTGACGGGCGCGAGGGCGACCGGCAGGGGCGAACTCGCGCGGCCCAAAAAGAGCCCTCTCGGACGGACGGGCGAAAAAACAAAACTGAAAACGCGAAGGAGGGAGAAGAAACGAGAGTCAGACTGGCGCGTGAACGCCGCGGCCAGAGGAGCCGGCGGGCGGCGAGAACGGGAACCGACGCTTCGCTTCAGACCGCAGAACGTCGGCAAGAATGGCCCCCGTGGAAAGGGTACAAGACAAAGACATCTGTCTGCGTCGACCCCGTGCAGAGGGCACCGCGTATAAATACACTTACACATAAACTCCTTTCTGTGTACTTTTAATAGACGGCTAATTTTAGACTTCCCCGCCATGTTCGCTAAGCTAACCCTATTCCAGAACCGGGCTTCGAGCAGATAAACGCCGCAGGTATTTAAAATAACAACTTTTCCACGGGCCGGCAGAGATGAAACGGGGATATATCGGTAATGCGGCGTATCAGTTTCAAAGACACAGAGAGTGCGGAAGGATTATTGTCGTATGTCTGAGACGTAACAGACATTTTCTGTCAGCCGCAAGAATTCCCATCACTCTTTGACAACATTAGAGCGAGAGCGGCTTTCGGGCGGGGCGGGGGGGGGGGGGGGGGGGGGGGGGGATCCTCGATCAAAGGGGCGGGCAGCGGCGCTCGCGACTCGCGCATCTGTCGCCGCGGCGACGTCCCCCCGAAGCCGCGCGGCACCGGGGTGGGGGGGGGGGGGGGGTGGGGGTAGATGGGGGAGGCTGCGCCGCCCAGCGCCTGCCCGTAAGCGCCCGTAGAGCCCCATCTGTCACGCGGCACCATGACACCGGAAAGCCCCGCGGCTGGAGGGGTCTGGGCGGCGTTTCTGATTCTTTTCGGGATGAAACGCTTCACTTCCCCCCCCCCACCCCCCGACAGGCGCGCCGCGGAGAGATGGGCCCGGTCCAGGTGCCCCGATCAGAGAGGAGCGGGGGCGGGGACATGCGTGGAGGGTGGAGGAGGGTGGAGAGGGCAAATATGCTGGGGTGGAGGAGTGGGGAGGGGCGAATGTGCTTTGGGTGGTGGAGGAGGGGGGAGGGGATAGGTGGGGGAGAAGAAAGCACGGGGGGAAGGGGGGGTGGGTGGTCCAGGCAGGTGGAGGAGGGTGGAGGGGGTGAATGCGCCGCGGAGAAAGGAGCGTGGAGCAGGCGAATGTGCTGGTGACGGAGGAGGGAGGGTGGAGGCGGGCGGAGGCGGATCTGTGGTGGAAATGAAGGCGGGGGGGATGAGAGGCCTAAGGCTGAGAGCTGGGGGGAGAGCATGGCGGTGCGAGCGCGCTGAGAGGAGGCTGGCGGGGCCGGCGGGGCGAAGGCCTGGGGGGGGGGGGGGCTCTGATACACCCGCGGCTCTTTCAATTCCCGCGTTTTAAAATGGCTGGAGCAGGAAGCAGTCCCGCTGAGAACCGAAGCTCTCAAATCCTGGGGGCGGGCTGTTCACAATTGGCACCCCCCCCCTCACCAACACCTCCACCACCAAAGCACATTATATGGCAAGCAGAGTTTGCCCCCTCCTGCCTGTACTCCCCCCCCATCCACGTCGGTATCTAACTCAGACCTGCCGAGTGGAATTACAAGTCCTGGCTCAGTCAGATAACAGATAGATGCTTGTTGCATAGCTGGGCCGCGACGGCGTGCCACAGGACCCTATTATCGCCGATGCGGCCTGCAGATAGCCGGGCCCAATCGGCTTACCGCCCCCGCGGCCAGGCAGGGGTCAGCTCCAGAGGCAGAGCACGACAAACAAACAAACTTTGAGCAGCTTAAAAAAAAAATTAAAAAAAAAAAACCTGGAACGGACGGCAGAAAGAGGAACAAGGCGGCTCGCTCGGTGCGAGGCCGGTGACATGCCGATGAGGTCAGAAGTGGGCGAGCGTGAACTCCGGCAGAGAGTGCGAGCGCGGACGGTGTCACACAGTGACCCGCCGCCCCACGAGGCCTTCAGTCACCCTCTCCCCACCCCATCGTTCGGTTAAACGTAGCGAGCGAACACAGCGCGGTTTTTGTCGCTAACGCGTACGCGCTAATATTAGCCGCCGCGGAACGCCGTAGAGCTGGTGTTGTGAAAGAAGCAGAGAGAGAGAGAGAAGGAAAAAAACCGCTGCTTTAATAACACGAGCTTCTCGAGGTTAAAGCCACGAGGACTGTCAGACGACTGCTGTGGTCTCCTCCCGCTCCCTCCGTTTGTTTACACGTCGGACCCCGAGCCAACGATCGCCTCCCCCCGATTGGCCCGTGTTCGCGCGCGGGCGTGGTCCCAGGGGCGGGATTTGTTAGCGGTGAGTAATCAGCGGCGCGGGCTGAGCGTGCAGCGGCGGCGGCAGCGGGAGCGGCTGCAGCCGTCAGGAAGGTGTTTTTCTTCCTGATTAACCGGCTTGTTTGTTGTTTCTGAACGCTGACCCCCGGGTCCTTGGCGCAGGCTGTTCTCCACACACGGCCACACGCTCACAAGAGACTGTTTTTTTTTTTCTCCAGTGGGTTTCTTAGGCCTCTGATACAAAGATTTCTGAACAGCGCTAGCGCGCCGCGAGCGAGGCTCACACGCCTTACAAGAGGGCTACTGTGAGTCCGGTGCGGTTTGGGGGGGGGCGACACACCAGAACCAGGTTTGAAATCGGGGGGGGGGGGGGTCACATGGAACGCGTGTCACCGGTTCAGAGCTGAACGGTGTCACCGCTGCTCAGCGGAGCCGCCCAACGAGGCGACAGACGGCCGATCGGACTTCAGGACGCATATTCTTCACCTCTCTCACCCGCCGCTCGAGGGGCAGGGGGAATTTCGGCGTGCCGATTACGTTTCTCCCTCCTCGCTCGCCGAGCCTCAGGAGGCCCGACGCTGAATCGCATTCAGTCAGAATGAATAAAAATGTAGCCGTACGCCTGAAGAGCCTGTAGAGCAGTAACCGCCCCCCCTTAAGAGCCTGGCACAGCGCGGGATATAGAGCAGCGCGCTGAGCCGCGGCTTCAGAGAGCGCCGAGTTTCACCGAGGGCCTGCGACAGCCTCCTGCGACAGCCACGCGCACCGCGCGCTTCACGAACACTTCAGCTCCCTGAAACCACTCCGGCGGCGAGCTGAAGGGCCGGACGCGGCGAAGGCGAAGCAGGGCCTGCTGGGAAAGCGGCGGAGGGCCCCCGAAAACCCGGCGTGCGGCCCGAGCGCGGGGGAGGACAGACCTCCCCAGGAATAACAGTGTACTCAAGACCGCGCGGTTTTCCGGCGGACCGAAACCCGCCGGGCGCGGCCGCCGGTGGCAGCACGTCCGGGGCGCGCGGCATGCGCGTCCCAGCGAGCTGTCATCGCCGCCGCCGTCGGCCCGCGCTAAAAGTAACCCCTCTCAGGACCGCCCGTCTGCTGACAGGCCAGGCCCCCCGCACCAGGCCCGTCTGCCGCCACAAACCTCCAGCCCCCATAAATCTTGGGTGGCGGTACGGACGGCGGAGGTGGTGGGGAGGAGGGGACGGGGGGGGGGGGCCGGGGGGGGCGCTGAGGGGTCTCGGGGGGAATCCGGTTCATTGAAATGGATGCCCCCCCCCCCCCCCCCCCCCCCCGCCCTCCCTCCCCTTCCTTAGCATCTGAGATGAGCAGAGGAAAGGCTTTAACGATGCGGTCCCAGGGCCGGCCCCCGCGGGGGGGAAGGTATACTCCAGTGTCATCGACTCAGGCTGCGGCCAGAGCCAAGTCTCACAGGGAGACACTGGTCTCAGCACAGGAGCCCCAGCCAGCTCTGAGCGGCCTGCTGGAGCCGGCTCATCATGACCACACACACGCAAAGACACACACGCACACACACGCAAACACACACTTACACACACACACACACACACACACACACACCCGCAAACACACACACATACGCGTACACACACACACACACACACACACACACGCACACATGCACACACGCTCACACACACACACACACACACATACACACACACACACACACACACACACACATACACACGCAAACACACACATGCATGCGCACACACACACACACACGCATGCACGCGCACACACGCGCACACACACAGACGCAAACACACAGACACACATGCAGACATGCACACACACACACACACACAGGTACACACACACATGGACACACACCCATATGCACACTCACACACAGGTACACACACACACACGCACAAGTACACACATACACACACACACACATATGCATACACATGCACACACACAAGACACATACACACAGACACACACACACACACACTGAATGAATAATCACAGAGTTTAGCTCACACGTAAAGGAGGAAGGTCATTCGATATCAGACTGTTAAGTAAAATAAAATAGAAGCCAGTTCCCTTCTGGCGAGGTACTTAACATCAGCAAGCACTGCGCAGTACAAAGATGCAGAAGAGGGGAGAATTTTAAGGAGAAAGAGATGTAAATAGGGGAGAGCAGGATAGTGCTGACAGAGAGAGGGAAGGGGGGAGGGGGAGAGGGAGAGGGAGCGAGAGGGGGAGAGAGAGGTACAGGGATACAGACACTGCTGCACGCTCTAAATGTGGCTTGTAGAAGGAAATTCTGAAATTTGATTCTTGGCACCAGACAGGCTGGAGGCAGGCAGGCTGGACAGGGGGTGGGATTGAGGCGGGAGGGGGTGGGGGTGGGGGTGCGGGGGGTGGAGGCAGGGGGCGGGAGGGCAGTGTTACTGGGATCCACATACTTTCCCTGCCGGGTCTTATCTGCTTATAGGAGACTCGGAGCCAAGTTAGCCCCATGACCCCAGGCCACAGACACACTGTTGAGTTGGCATGGGAACGCAACAAACTCCGACAACACACACAAACACACACAATGCCTCTGATGGTGGGGACTGGCTCACCCTCATCACGACAGCAGGCCGGCCCCAGGCACTGGGGCTCAGACACTCAATAGTGCTCCCCCAAGGGACAGAGAGCCAGAGCGCGAGAGAGACAGACTGAGGGAGAGAGAGAGAGAGAGAGAGAGAGGGGAGAGAGTGGGGGGGGGGGAGAGAGAGTGAACCAGAGCGCGAAAGAGACAGACTGAGGGAGAGAGAGAGAGAGAGAGAGAGAGGGGAGAGAGTGGGGGGGGGGAGAGAGAGTGAACCAGAGCGCGAAAGAGACAGACTGAAGGAGAGAGAGGGGAGAGAGGGGGGTAGAGTGAGGGAGAGAGAGAGAGTGAGGGAGAGAGGGAGATACAGTGAGAGAGTGAGGGAGCGAGAGAGAGGGAGAGAGATGAATACACATAAAAGTAAGAGAAAGAATAGCAGAGAGAAGGAGAGAGAGAGAGGGAGCGAGAGAGTGAGATAGCAAAAGACAGAGAGGGAGAGAGACAGAGGAAGATATGAATGCAGATAAAGGTAAGAGAAAGTGAGATGTAGAGCAGAGAGGAGGGAGGAGAGAGAGAGAGAGAAACACATCAGTCACAGGCCACTTCACAGCACATCAGGCTGTTTACAGCACTCACAGGACAGATTGAGTGTCACCACTTAGACTTCTCTGTGTCATGAGTGGCATGCCCATGATGCCTTCTCAGCGCTGTATGGTACTCATCAGACGGCCCACACGAATAACACAACAACAAATCGAAACACATATTTGGCACTCCGTCCAGTCTTCAAACACAAACACAAAGTACAAAGGCCTAAGCCAACGGTAAAATAATAATAACCTTTCAGGCTCTGAATAATGTGCATTCCATGCACTGTATTTATTTAATTTAGTCTTTAATTCCATAGATCCGGGAATATTCCGCTCTTTAATATTTAATATTCTCGCACAGCCTGAAAATGCCAGATCTAATCAAATCCTTTATTTATGCAGGGAATCCCATGCGGTGTGGTCATCATGAGATGTCAGAAAGGCAGAAGAGTGGCAAAATAAAAAAAGTCCTTCATGGAAAGCTCCCAAACCCTACACAGTACCGTCATAAACTGGGCTGCCCTGTGACACTTTGGTTGGATGAGTCAGGGAAAGGGCCGGCGCGGGCTGGCGGCGGTAAGAGGATCGTTTGGCGGCTTTGGGCCTCGCTCAGGGACGCGGCGGCGCTCGGGAGAGAGCCGCCACGCCGCTGGCCGTCGGGGGCAGGGGTGAGCGGTCCCTCCCCGGTCCCGGCTGGCCCGCGGCGATGGACACGCTCCAGACCGCGAAGCGCGCGAGCTCGAGGCGCGAAGTCCGCGGGAAGGGGGATAATGCGCGGGCGCCCGCCTGTCAGAGCCCGGCGGAATCCCCCCCACCCCCCCGCCGCCGCCGCTGCCGCCGCCGCTGACCGTTTCCAGGGCGCGAACAGTAGGCTGCGCCGCTGCACATCTGCACAGCTGCTGGGGGCATCGGGTCTACCCCCCCCATGAAATATGCAATACAATAACATCATAAAACATAACAAATACAACATAAATTTGCTGGCATTGATGTGGCCATAAATGACACCTCCAGAAATACTGACAATACATTAAGAAACATTTTAAATACAGTATATATAAATAAAATTGAATTTATATATATATCTAAATGAAGCGTGATTCCACTCTGATGCATAAGTAAACTAGAATTTCATGTTAAATGCAAAAACCCCTAATCCGACCCCTAATGAGTAGCTAATTTATTGAACGGTGCCTTTTTCTTCCCTCCAACCTTCAAAATCACTGAAACAATTTCAAATACTATTTTGACAGTCACCTGGATTTGTGTTCCACACTTTTTCTCTAGAAAGTTCTATGCAGGTTACAGGGACTCCTCTGAGATGTTCTCCCTGTGTGCATTTCTCAGGGTCCCAGCACTCCCACACACGCTGCAGCGGTGGGAACGCGGGCCAGACCAGCGGGCCTCCGGCCAGTCTACCCCACAGGCGCTCGGTCCGGAGGGGTCACGTGACCCGCTTCCCAGCCACGCGCCCGCCGGCGCTAATGTTGGGGAGCGGTGTGAAAATTCCCCAGCGCCGCCCCGGGGGGCCACGTCCACACGCGGGACCCGGTCGCCCGCTCCCGGCGCGCGGCATCAGGGGCCGCCGCAGAAGTTGCGAGGCGCCCCCCCCACGCGACGTGATGATCAGACGCTAAGCCCGCGCCCCGCCCCGCTAAACTCCGCCGCCCTTTTTAGCAGGACGTGAGAATCCGCCCCGACTCTGGGCCCGGGGGGGGGGGGGGGGGAGCGGGGGGGCCGGGCACGTACAGTCCCCTGTATGTTTAACCTTTCAGAGGGGGCCTGCTGAGCAGAGCAAGGCCTGCCACCTGTTCACTGTAGTGGGGCGGGGGGGGGGGGGGGGGGGGGGGGGGCGGGGGGTAGGTAAATCTCTCAAGTTTTGATGAGCAGAGACAGCAGTCGCCATGGGGATGCTCCTAGTGAGACAGAAGGGGGGGGGGGGGGGTGGGGGTGGAGGTTGGGGGTTGTCGGCTGCCCCCGTAAGCCTGTTGAAGCCTGGCGCTTTTCGGTGCCGCCCCGGCCCCCGGCGACGCCCAGACTCAGAGCGCCGGCGGCGGCGGCCAATGGCGGCGCGCCGCCTGGCTGTCCTGTCCCGCCCGCGCGGCTCCGGCGCGGCCCGGCGGCGGCCCCTCTGACACGCTGGAGGTAAATCAGCCGGAGCCGGGGAGCCTGGGAGCGCCCCGCTCTGTGCGCCATATGCCGCCGCTGCGCGCTGACCTCCCCGCCGGCTCCGGGGCCCGCCAGTCGCCAGACGCTCTCACGCGCCCCTGCCGAAAGACGACTTATTTACCCAGCGTCGCATCGACCGGCTCCCTTTTCACGCGACCCAGCGAGGGTTTTTGTTTTTCAGAACGCTGACCCCTGAGGACTGACTTTGCCGATGACGTAAAACTTATTTTGTAAAAGTACTGTGAGCAAAAGTTTGGCCTCTGGCCCTCGGGCTGCTTTGGGTGGTAGAAGGGCCACCGTGGTGTGGCTGCTGGGTGGAGAGAGAGGGTCTGTAGCTCCAGGGTGGTGGAGAGAGAGGGTCTGTAGCTCCAGGGTGGAGAGAGAGGGTCTGTAGCTCCAGGGTGGAGAGAGAGAGGGTCTGTAGCTCCAGGGTGGAGAGAGAGAGGGTCTGTAGCTCCAGGGTGGTGGAGAGAGAGAGGGTCTGTAGCTCCAGGGTGGTAGAGAGAGAAGGTCTGTAGCTCCAGGGTGGTAGAGAGAGAGGGTCTGTAGCTCCAGGGTAGAGAAAGAGGGTCTGTAGCTCCAGGGTGGAGAAAGAGGGTCTGTAGCTCCAGGGTGGTGGAGAGAGAGGGTCTGTAGCTCCAGGGTGGTGGAGAGAGAGGGTCTGTAGCTCCAGGGTGGTGGAGAGAGAGGGTCTGTAGCTCCAGGGTGGTGGAGAGAGAGGGTCTGTAGCTCCAGGGTGGTGGAGAGAGGGTCTGTAACTCCAGAGTGGTGGAGAGAGGGGGTCTGTAGCTCCAGAGTGGAGAGAGAGAGGGTCTGTAGCTCCAGGGTGGTGGAGAGAGAGGGTCTGTAGCTCCAGGGTGGTGGAGAAAGAGGGTCTGTAACTCCAGGGTGGAGAAAGAGAGAGTCTGTAACTCCAGGGTGGAGAGAGAGAGGGTCTGTAGCTCCAGGGTGGAGAGAGAGAGGGTCTGTAGCTCCAGAGTGGAGAGAGAGGGTCTGTAGCTCCAGGGTGGTGGAGAGAGAGGGTCTGTAGCTCCAGGGTGGAGACAGAGGGTCTGTAACTCCAGGGTGGAGAGAGAGGGTGAAGGCCAGCACAGGTCAGGGTGTTCTTCGTTGACTTATGTGCTGCCGAGAGTTTTGTTTTCCCTAATAAACGGCCTGCGGGAGAACACGTCTCCAGGCTGCCCGGGGGCCTGTTTATTTAGAGTGTTCCGCCATGCCACTCTCCAAGTCGGGCTGCAGACGCCGCAGCCAGCCCGCCAGCCCGCCGGCCCACAGCCGCATTCCAGTGCGCAACCAGACCAGGAGAGCGCTCTCTGGAAAGTTCCTCCATCAAAGGGCGCGCTGGGCGTAGCGCATCGTAGCGCGGAGGACCTAACCCGTCGTGGCACCCTCAGGGAAACCGATCCCTCCCTGTAGTCGAAATTCACATAATGCTCCGGGCTTTACTCGAGGAGCCCAGGGGTCAAAGGTCACAGCGGGGATATACCTGAGAACTGCACTTCTTAAATAGTCCGTCAACAGAACAGAGTGGTGCTCCATTCAAGAGCCAGAGGCGGGAAAGAAACCGGAGGAGCCATTATGTGCCTACAATAAGGCCGAGAATCTGAAGCTCAGGGGGGCAGATTTGTTGTAATCGCGTAACGCTCTTTAATGGAGTTAACACGCTGCATCCACAGAACACTTCCAGATAAGAACTTAAAACACTGGAGGCAGAAATGAACATGCGCTACAATGTGCTTTATCGCAGAAGGGCCCTGCCCTACGGTCAAGGTGAGCTCTGTGTTCGTGTCTCACGAGACAGAGGCCTGCTCTGGACACACACACGCAGGCCTGGACGGAGCGCGGCAGCGTTAGCGCTCTCTGTCTCCGTCGCCCACGGCAACGAGGACCGCCGCACAAATCTCCAGAATATCACGCGGTAATTGGAACTAGATTTACCAAAAAAACTCTCCCTATCCGGGCAACAATATTTATTCATACGTTTGTATTTTAGCTGCAAGCGACGACGTACAGCTGCATCCGAAATGGTAATCTTTTCTCATTATCATTGCAAACTACAGCCGTTCAGGAGGTTCAGGAAGTCTACGCTTCATTTGCATTTAAATTTGTGTACGCTCAGAATAAAAGGAGAAACATCAAAACCAATCTCGCTGCGCTTGTAAGGCCACTGCAGTCAGGCTGTATTTCACAAGCAGCTTCACAACTAGAGCTTTCACGCTTTTACCGCCATTTTGGAATAAAAGAAGCACGCTGTAAAATAATTCAGCTGCGTCAAAGTCACAAGAGACATTTACTGCATAACGAAATGGTTAAAGCAACACATGGAGAAAGGCCTCTTTTTGTTGTAGAAATCCATGAAAATTAGAAACTGGGCATTATCTCATTGTCTTAATTTGCTCCTCATTACTACATTTCTACAGACTTGGAGAAAACATAACCCAGCTCAATAATTGTCTCAAAAATATTGTGCGTACATTTGTGAACATTAATATTAACACATGAACTCATCACCGCAAGTCGGGATGGTTCAAACAGCAACTCGAGTTTTGAACGTTGGACGGCTCTTCCTCTCGCTCTCTATCCCCGTTACTTGAGCTGATGACTCTATGAAAAATAAAATAAAACCAAATGGGTACAGAAGAGCCCAATCCAAACACGCTTTACACTTCGGTCCCACGAGCACTGCCATGATTTTTCCGAGGAGGGTTTAATTCAAGCATATTTTTATGCGCTCTGTATGTTTTTGCAAGCAGAAGTCAGGGGATTAATGTTTGCCATTAGCCTCTCCCACGCTAACCAACTAAATATGTGCGCTAGAGTACGTGCAAATAAGTAGGGTGTGTGCACTGCAGAGGTGACAACAGACTCGAGACGTACAGATGGAACTGTTAACTAAAAACGCAGAACAGAAACTAGGAGTTGGCACAGGTTACAGATGGGCAACATTAAGAAAACCCACTGTCTAATATCCCATTTACTAGACTATTGCTTTATTTCTGAATGTTTTGTCTGAATGGAAAATACCTTCATTCTGACAGGTAAAAGCTTCTATGCTGTGTTTGGTTCATGCTGCTTCATAATTGCTCAATTTGCATGTGTAATTTTGTGCGTCTGCAATATTTTAGCATGGCAGCAGAGTACTGGAGAAATGCGCTTTTAAGGACCAGAGTAATTTCGGTCAGAGAAAAAGAGAGAGAGACAGAGAGAGAAAGAGAGAGAGTGAGAGCGAGGGAGAATGCGCGCGAGAGAGAGAGAGAGAGAGAGAGAGAGCAAGAGAGCTGGACCGTGTTTTGGTCTGGAGACAGTGAAGCTGGCCTGGGCCTAGAACTGGATCCAGTGGGAAAAATTCTGATGGTTCTGAAACCACTGGCAAACCCCTCCTCCTCCCAGCGCCGCCCCTCCCCTCCCCATACCACCATGAACGGTCCCCTTTTGGAATGCAAAAAAAAAAAACCCCTCTGAGCTGCCTTCAGAAATAATTAACTGTGATTGTTTCCCGACAAAGCACTTCAAGATGTTTTATGTGAAGTGCCACATCCAGCATCCCCCCATCCTGTTCCAGCACAGCCTCCCCCTGGGGCCCATTTATTACCATTACCGATAACAATAATAATGATTATTTTTTATTATCACGGCATTAGAAACTCAGGCCTTCTGGGACCAGGCAAACAGACAGATCGAGACACTGATTAAATGGTAAAAAGGACCGGTTTTCACCCTTTTCCTTGTTCTCTTTCTTATTTATTTGTTCTGAGACTGCACAAAAGGATATCTTTTTTTCCAATGGTATAATCCATAACCCATAAAAGCCGATAGTCCTCCAGGTGGACGATATGGCCACTCAAGCTCAGTGACACAGATTTAAACTGACAAAGTGCTTACAGAGCCCAACTTGTGGGTTACCATAACAGCGTCTAGGATTACTAATGACCAAAGTTGTGAGGCAAGCTTGTATGGTGATCGGTGAAATAAACAATGCCATGGTCGGTCTGTCACACACACACACACACACACACACACACAGCGAGAGAGAGAGAGAGAGAGAGAGAGATAAAGAGTGAGAGCAAGAGAGACATTTTGGCCAGAATGGTTTTTTTTTTAAACTTTTGTTTACTCTCTAGCTGGCACGGTGTTCAGCGGTCTCCTCAACACAAAAAGCAGCCCTCACCGGTCGCTGACATGATCAGAGACCTCGGCGCAGTGACCTCACTGCCTCCTCCTTCACCTGAGGAAAAACTGAGCACTGCCCTGGAATGGCAAGGCCACTCTTTTTCGCACGACTGATTTACCAACACCGCGCTCGTCTTGTTTTTACAGCCTTCTCCAATGAAGGCTTCAATCGAACTCTCGCCAGAACACCCATAAAGAGTATGTCCAATGTATATGGAGTGTTTCATTAAAAACAGACCACATCAATAAGAAGTGAAATCAAACAGCACACTCTCTCGCTCGCTCGCGGAGACGTTTCGCCTGGAAGCTCGGTGCCGAACACGCGCTCGTTCGCACGCACACGCCCACGCAAACGCACAAGGGCAGGTTCGCCTTCACCGTGCCAAGTTTGTTTTAAATGGCCAGAATATCAGCGATGCCGCGGAAAACAACGACCAGACACAAAAAGGTCAAAGCGGGGACGCTTTCTTCGGCTGCTGGGCTGCCTTGGAGCGTCATGGCGACCAAGGAGTGGGCCCAGCAGGAGGAGTGCCTGGCGCACCCCACAGCGCTACTCCAGAGGGATAATGGGTAATGAGCCGGAGGAGGGTAGGGAGGCTGGCAGGCTGTACCCTGCTGGGCCACTGTGAGGCGCCCCTGAGACACCATGGACCGTGCTGTGGAGCCGAGCCCTGAGACGTGTGTGATCCTGTCCTTCCAAACCTGTGAAGCACAGGCAGCAGTGTACCGGATGTGTGTGCTGTGTGAGACAGTGAGTGTGTGTGTGTGTGTGCGTGTGTGTGTGTGTGTGTGTGCGTGTGTGTGCGTGTGAGTGTGTGTGCGTGGTGTGTGCATGACGTGTGTGTGTGTGTGTGCGTGTGTGTTCGTGTGTGTGAGAGACGTGTGTGAGTGTGTGTGTGTGCATGACGTGTGTGTGTGTGTGTGTGACGCATATGTATGCTTGCGTGCATGTGTGTGTGAGATGTGTATTTGGATGTGTCAGTGTGTGTGCGTGTGCGTGCATGATGTGTGTCTGTGTGCACAGTGCGTGTGCGTGATGTGTGTGTGTGTGACGCATATGTATGCTTGCGTGCATGTGTGTATGAGATGTGTATTTGGATGTTTCAGTGTGTGTGCGTGTGCGTGCATGATGTGTGTCTGTGTGCACAGTGCGTGTGCGTGATGTGTGTGTGTGTGCATGCATGATGTGTGTGAGTGTGTGCATGGCATGTGTCTGTGTGTGCACGGCGCGTGTGGGTGCGTGTGTTTTGACAGTGTGAATGTCCCCAGAAGCCATGTCTGTCAGAGCGTGTGTGAAGCCTGCTCTCCTCCAGGCAGAGGAGTCCCCACACCGCAGGAAGCCGTCAGTCGCAGAGGAGCACCGGAACGCTCAGGCCTTCTGCTGTGGCCGCCTGGCGGCAGAGGAGCGCGGCGGCGGCGGCGGCGGCGGCAGCCGGAGGGAGGTGCCAGAGAGAGAGAGGGAGGACGGGTGGCGGGGCAGAGCGGCGGGACCGAGAACCGCCGGCGGGGCGGGGGGGAAACGGCTCGGCGATGGAAAGGTTTCAAGCGGCTTTCATCGGCTGCCCGAAAACCGTAGGTTTACAAGTGCGAGATGAGCTGGCGCCACCGAAGTATGCTGGCACTGCCTACAGAGCGCAGACAGAGCGCGCCCGTTAATGACGGGGCCTAACGAGGCCTCCGCTCAACGGCTATCTCCACTAATAAACAAAGCGCAGAATGAACGAGCGTAAGAACCAAAACAACGGGGAACGCCAGAATAACAGGCTGTTGCAGCTTTGGACGCTGCTGCGGGCTCCAGCTCTCCCCACCAGCCCTTTCCTTCCCCCCCCCCCGAGGTGGCTGTGCGTTTGCCTCTCACCTGCCTGTTGGAACAGCACTTCCCACCCCGGCCAACAGCCCGGGGGGCAAATAACGAGCTAAAGACGAAATTAGGGGCTGATTCACAAAAGGATCTGTGGCTGTAAAATGGATGCAAGCGTCCAAAAAAACATTCACAAATCGTCTTTCGGATTTTTCGGCTATTCTCCACTGATAGTGACACAGTGCACCATTCTCTGTTTGCATACAGTATGTACTGCGTCCCTGGAATGTACATAGACAAATAAGGAGGGGATCATGTTAAATTATATTCAATAAAACTTTTTTCCAACTAACCAACGTTGCTGCCGGTTGATAATTTACTCATATACTTATTTAATTAAAATCAAGAGTAGACAGTCCCCTCTATTTTTGTCTTCATTCAGACGGGGAGAAAGCAGAGCGGCTAAGACACAGAGGAGGGATCACAGCTCAGAAGGTGCCGTGGCAGGGGATCGGAAGGTGCCACACACCTTGCCTGTGCTAATTGACTTTGATTATGATCTGATTTTGATTTGATTAGGCCAGCTGCAATTTTAATGAGCGCAAGAAACAGACCATTATCCACAAATCAGAACAAATAATTAAGTATCGGTTTGATACTTTGGACAATAGCCTCAGCTTTCCAGCTGGCTAAACAATGAATTACTACATGTTACTGGCAGGGACATTATCTGCTTTGCCTGCAGTGAATGATGCCCTTCTGCTGCTACTTTTCTGTTTATTTGTGATGCTTGCATGCAGACCTGGGCCAAATACGTATTTGTTTTGGATTCAAATACTTTGCTCAATTGATATGACCAGAAGGCGGGGTTTGCACTTTTTGAGAGTATTTCATTGGTTCCAATACACCAGACATGATGAGTCAAATGTAGAAAATTTTGAATCTAAAAAAATACATATTTGAGCCAGGTTTGCTTGCATGGGGCACTGACATATAACAATTACACTTTTCGAAACCTCTTGGTAACTTTAATTTGTGTTTTACCGGTTTATAATCATATAAATTTTATGTCTGATTTAATTCCACTCTTGGGTTCCATTCCCTGGGTGAGGTATGTCAGCTCATATGACTCTCACATCCAGTTCTCTTAACATCTATTTCAAATTTTCCGGCATGCAGTTTTTGTCTGACACGTCTTCCCTTTTGGATATTTGAACCGGTGCATGCTTTTGTTACATTTTTTTTCATGGAGTAGTCTCTTTGCTCATGACACCCATCAAAAGTTAATTAAGATTGCTTATGCAACTTCCTAATTTAAATGTCTATTTTTGTGAATTGCTCATAAAGTTTCACAGACAGTGAGCCCATGTTGACGTGTGAAAAAGCAGGCGCAATTTGCCATTGCAATTTTTTAGGAAATTCGTCTCACGGTGTTACTTCTTCCTCTGAATCCAGATGAAATCTTTCCATTGCACGAGGAGGAGGTCCGTGGGGGCCACAAAGTGCTAAAGAAAGCAGCTGGCACTGTAGAGTACTGCCTGCTTGTGAGTGACTTCTGGGCTAGCATTTGAGGGCTATCAGCCACACTGAAGAGCTAATGGGGAAAGGCTAGCTCCCATTGTTTACCATGGTGGCCAGCTCAGTGAGAATGACCTGCAACGTGTCCTACAGCGTTGCTGATGTTAAACTGTAATGGATCCCACCTCAAAATTGAACGCTAAGACCGGCACCAATCAACATTAGACCAGAAGGTGTGACACAAGGTGAAACTGTACCTTCAGTATACTGTTTACATACCAATACATTAAGTCATTGACCTTGGGTGTGTTTGGGTAACTGCAATCATGATGAGGAGAAGAGAGAGTACGCTGTGCTTACCAGTCCAGACTGAGAGAGCGCCTCCTGTAGGACGGAGGTCTGTCCAGCGCGTTCTTTTCGGGCTTGGCCTGCCGGTCCTTGAGCGAAAGGCGCTGAGTGAACTTGGAGATGCCGGACTCGGGCCTAGAGGGGAGAGCGGGGGGGGGGGAGAGAGCGTACGCACACGTGTGAGTTCACACTGACAAACATCGCCTCCTTTTTTCACAGCCTTACCGCAGAGGCCAAAAAAAAAAAAATCCTCCCCTTTGAGTTCCCCTCCATTTTGAAGTTCCCGTCGTTCTGGCTGGATTCGGAGCGGGTACTGCGACGTCGCGTCTCGGCCTCATCCGGCCCCCGAGGCGGCCCTGCTCTGCGATGCTACTGCAGAAGCCCTTCTGGGACCCATCGCCGGCTCGCCCCATTATGCGCGGACGTGCGCCATGTCTGTTTCAGGGGAGCCCGCGCGCGCCGAATGTAACGCAATGTAACGGCTTACGGAGATGTATCACGGCCATAAGAACCAAACAAAATAAGTCTGGATATAGCAGACGACATCCATAAAACACTTCTGTATTTATATGCCGGCTAAATTGCGCGGGATACCGAAATTCATAATACAACAAACTTGTTTTTTTTTTCCAGCCTTCCTCGTGTGGCTAGAGGCCACAGATGAAACCAATCTTCGCGCCACAGTTACCCGTCCTGTTACTGCTACTACGACTACCGCCCCCCAAGACAAACGACAGCAGCGTCGGGCGCTGCAGTAATCGATAAGCGCTCTCCGAGCCAGAGAGCAGAGGACCTCCAGACACGTTCTGTCGTGCTATTCGCAGCTAATTAAACGAGTGCGTTTGTTTCCGTTTGAATACGGGGTAGTCACACAGCCCCGCACGCGACTCACCCAGGCCGGCTCACGCCCCCGGCCGAAATGTTTCAGTCTCCATGGAGAGTTGTGTTTGGGTCGGGCGGCTGCGGTGGGGGGGGTGGGGGGGCGCGATGCGGAGCGACAGCCTAGCGCGGCGCAACGCGACGCACTCCATCAAGGTGAGCCGCAGACCCGACGCCCGCTTTCGTGGCCTAAGCCCGGCCTCCTGCTTTCCCTCGCTCTAGTTCCCGACTTTCCGCGATTGCATCACGAGCTCGAGAGCCGTCCTATCTGGAATCGCGGTGGAAACTCCGGACCGGGCGGGGCACCTCATTTGGAAGAAATGCGGACGGGGGGGGGGGGAGTGACCGGCGAGTCGGAATGAATCATCGGATATATAGTCGGATATCGTGTCCCGAAACACGCTAAATCCGTTGTGGCGATTCTGTCAGCGGAACATGAGAGGAAAGGCAGAATAATAATGCACAGAAAACTGCGAATGGAGGGGAAATTCAAAGATGTTTCATTTGTATTCGCCAGGTACCGCCGCGTGTCTCTCCCGCGGGTTTCGAGATGACAGGTACGTCTTCGTACCGTGTGCTGCGGAGACATCAAACGCGTGACAGCAGCTACAGCGTGAGGATGAAAGAGCTGAGCGCGACAGGAGTCAGAGGAGAGGACGGGGCGTCTTCGAGGGTGAAAGGCACGCACCGATCTGTCGGTTAGCCCGCGAGCCTGCTCAGATACAGAAACCAAAGGCTAGCCTGTTCTGCGCTGCTGCATTATCAAACAGAGCACAGGAATGACATGAAAACGCATGATAAAGATCACAGTCTCCAGATCCACTGAAGTATGGGGTGAACGCTCAGGTCAAGCTCACAGGAACCGAATCCCTAGTGGCTTGAGAACATCTCGAATGACGCACAGAGTTCTGTCAGATTCATTTGTTGAGAACTAAGGTGAATCCTGTTCTCTGAAGCCTTCACCAATACTATATTATTCATTGTGCCGGTGGCACCAGTGGAAGAGGATTACATGTCCCAAAGGCATCCAGCAAGTAGAGCTTTAGAATCGAAATGTAGAAATTCATATTTAGCAGAACGCAGTGGAAAAAGCCTGGAGCGCGGTTAGCGGGGGACGAGCATCTGAGCGCCACTTCGCTGCAGTCTGATCCAGCGGGCTCCAGGCCTGGCAGTGCGGGGCGAGCAGTGGATTAGGAGAGCTTAGCCCCCCGACAGGCAGTGAACCACATCACTGCTCCACCACCCCCGCCCGGCAGCCCGGCTCGGCCTGGCACCGGGCCCCGCAGACGGGGGGTGGTCCGAGGCCTCGGCCTGGGGAACCCGAGGACGTTTCCCTCTGAGGATCGCCGAATCCGCCCCTACCCGGAGGGACGGACCCGGTGGCCCCCGCGCTTCGGGGGTCCGGCCCGGTCCCCGATCGGCCCGCCGGCGCGGTTCCCAGGGTCGCGCCCCCCCTCCGCGGCCTCGCTGGGCTCGTCTGCGGAGGGGCCCGCACCGCCCCGCACCCCCCCTCGCCCCCCCCATTCCTCCACCCTGCCAGTTTCCTAATAATACCCCTCCGTAACCGACTCCAGATCGCCGTTTGATTTAGGGAACAAAAAGCATATTTTCCGACATGAATCATGTGAAAAAGTGTCAAATGAATCTCAGATGGCAGTCTAATTGATGGGAGATTAAGGCTGGCTGAGGTTCTCTTGTAAAGTGTTAAATCTGATTAGAGCCGCCGAGCACATTTCCCCCCCCCCCTCCAACTCCCAACCCGGCCCCCCAACCCCCCCTCCCACCCCCCCTCCACCCCCTGATAAAACAATAAAGCCACGCCGGCGTGTTTGCGCACCGATAAAGACGGAAAATAAACTTTAAAAAACAAGATGAAACGAACTCGGGTTCGGCTGCGCAGCCGGACGGAGAACTGGGACTCGTTCTGATGTCACCCCGCAGTCCCGCAGGTCTGAGTGTGGGCTGAGGGAGACGGTAACGGATCTGGAAGCGGCGGTGCTTCACGCCTGATAACAGCTACGGCGCTCTTTATCGTGACGAGGACGCGCGCTACAGGGCTGCGGCGCTGCAGGGCCGAGGCGTCCCCCGCGGCGAGGGGCAGGCGGCGCCGCTCCAGCTCCTCCGGGGCAGGGGAACGCGCAGGCGTCCGCGTCCCGCGCCACTTAAGAAACCCGTAGGGGGGGAAGCCGAGAGGACCGCTGTGGGTCTTCGAAGGGACGTGGCGAAATAAACACCCCTGACTGAAGAGCGGGCCGGCTTTCGGGGGCAAACGGGCGAGAGAGATGGGGGGGGGGGGGGGGGGGCGTGAGGCAGGGTGGCCGTGGTTGTACAGGATGGGGGGGGGGGGTGATGGGGGGGTGGTGGTGGGGGGGCACGGTGACACCCTTCTGGTGCGGTAATGCGGGCGCGGTGCCAGGGGCGCTATCTGGTTACCGGGCTCCCTCACCCGCTGCAGCTGTTTCGCATGACATCAGTCGTGATGGGAGGTGCATGACGGGACTCGAGCTTGTTCTACGTGGGAAAGCAGGAGGGATGGCCCAGATGCCAGGGTCCCCGCCCAGCGTAACCGTAGCAGCAGCCAGGTGCACTGGGTGAAAACCCACAGGCCTCAGGGCAAGGCCCACGCTCCTCCGTGCATAATGCCACCACAGACCGATCTGGCTGTTTGCGTGCCCTTAGCTATGACCGTTTTAACCTTTCATTCTTCAAAGCAGGCTGCTGACAGACACTAAACCACCATTGGTCAAGGCTTCTGTCTCTTTTCGCCTCGTGGTCCACACACAAGCGCACACGCACACGTACATACACGCACACACACACACATAGTATATACATACACACCTGCTTCCAGCGTGACTCAGACTACTGATTCCCCTGCAACAAGCTACATTTATTTCCCCCCTTTTTTCATGCTTTTCCGTGAGAACAACAGAGGCTTTGTTAAGATCAAAGACCCGTCTCAGCGGAAGAGACACGGCAGACTGAAAGTACCGCCATCGTAGCTTCACAGTGCCAACATGAGAGCGCTAGCACAGCTATAACAATTCGCCACGTTCCCGGGGTAACGATCCTGTTTTTTTCCTTTTCGTCGCCATGGCGAAGCTTGGGGAACGGTCATCCCGTCGTCGTTCCTCGCTCGGCTTCAGTCGCGGCGGCTCGATGTTACCCGCAGCCGCGAGCCCCCCGTTCCCGGCCGGCTAAACTCCTGGCTTTGATTGTTATTTACCCCCGGAGTCGCGCTAACGCGAAACACACTCCTGCAGCGGAGCGCTGGGGAGGGCGACAGCGAGCGAGGGCCCTGCTGCCCGCGGCCCCGCCGATTCGGCGTCCCTGCACGGAAACACTCGGGGGGGAAACGACGCGGAACGGCTCGACGGCCCGACGGAAGGTTCCGAACGTCAAACGGGCCATTCGGGCCGTTCCCCTCGCTCTCCGAGGAGCCCGGAGAGCATGCTGGGAAGGAAGCCCGATGCGGCCCCAGACGGTCGTTCAATCTCGATCAGTCTCACCATCGCCATGTCTCAAGCCAGCCAACAAAGCCCGCCTATAAAAGAATACCTCTGATGATTAGGGTCCCTCCCACATCGGGGATGTGTGTCTGGCCAAGCAAAAAAAAACTCCATGCTCTGGCGTCGCAAATGCTGGCTCCAAGCTACGAACATTTCTAATCAAATCTCTTCAAGGAAAGAGTTGCTTTGTCTTACATTTTTCCATCTATATTGAGTTTATAAATCAAGGACTTTACAGATATACAGATATTATGGACCATGTCACATTCCTTATAAATATATATATACAGAAATGTATATATATATATATATATATATATATATATATATATATATATATATATATATATATATACTGTATGTAAGCTATAGTCAAAGTCAAGTCAAGTCAAAGTTTATATATATAGCACATTTACAACAACCACAGTTGACCAAAGTGCTTATACTTAAGTGCTATAGGATGTGCATATAACAGTATATCGTGAAATACTCCGAATGACACACGCTCAAACCTGTGTTTACAGATCAAATTCCCGCCAAAAAGCGCTTTCTGATGAAAAAAATGACATCATCTTGGGACGCCTGCCACGTGATGTATAAATAATAATATTATCTGACCAACAGCTTAACAGAAATCGGCAGCATGTGGTCCCGATTAAAACGGTGAGCTAACAGGTCGAGCCATCATCCCTTCAAGCGTCAGGGGAATTATTTTCATCATTAAAACGACCCTAATGAGATGTAAATAGCTCAGTGTGGTGAAAAGAGCCCTCTCTCCGGCTGGCGCAACATACTGAGAGCGCGTCTCCCAGTCACCTACAGTTCGCCGCGCGAGCGCAACATTGAAATAACCTCAGATTCCTGCCTGCGATGCTAATCGGGTCCCTTTGGAAGAACAGAGGCAGGAATCTTCGCACCGCTCCAGATTAGAGCCCCCGTGCTCTCCGCAGTTCGTCTCATTCCTTACTGTCTCACAACCTGTGACTCATCCGCTGCGGTGACAATGGCGGGTCTGGACCGAAATTACATACGGAACGAGCCGAGTTTTAAGGCCGTCCAATGAATGGGGGGGGGGGCTTTCCATTCATGAGCCAAATAGCGAACGAAAGAGAAAAAGAGCCCTGCGACCCCCCCCCCCCCCCCCTTTTTCTTTCCTGGGTTTTGGTAGCGAGGATGAGATAATGGTGCGAATATGATGTGCAGAAATTGTAAAGGGGGTGGGATGGGGGGGGGGGGGGGGGGCGGTTTAATGGCAGTCGAATTGCGCGGCGAAGGCGACGCGCGATTAATCCAGCCGCGACAAAAGGGGCCCCGCGCTGGCTCCCCGAACGCGGAGAGATAACGACGCGGGGAAACGTTTCCAGCACATTTAATCCTGTCATCTGCCGCACCCCCGCTTCCACGCTAGAGCCACGGCTCCCAGAGAGAGAGAGAGAGAGAGATAAAAAATAAAGAATAATAAAAAGCCATAAAAAAAAGGAACAAGTAAACAAAATATTCCGTTACGGTTTTGGCAGGAGGCTGGTTGGAAACGACTTGTGGGGGCCAAAGCAATGTGAAATTGCGATCGCCTCAAGCAAGAAAGCAGAAGCCGTGAAAGGCCTTTCTGCCTCTCAGCAGCAGTGGGACGGACAGGAGAGCTTCGCGCGGCGTTCCCCTGCGTGAGGTCAAGCAGACCACCGCAGGAGGCTGAGCCGCCACGCTCCCGGAAAAAACTCATCTCAGAACGCCACGGGTCGCGCGCTGTCCCGTCTGCCGCGGTGATCCCCCCGCGGCAGAATCGCCTCCATCACGATTTCGCCGAAATGAAAGGCAGCTCGCGAGGTTAATCCCTTCCATCTGGGACAGGTGTCCAAATCCCAGAGTCACAGCCCAAATTAAAAGCAGGCATCACACCTCTGATTTTCTCGAAACCCTGATCCTACGGGGACTGGCGATGCATCACCCTTAGCTAGTAATTGCTCAAGTAAATATTTAAGCAAAACTAAAGTATCAGGGATACCCACAAAACTATGCTCCCACCCCTGGCAAAACAACACTTGCAGCGCTAAGTTCCCTGCATCTGAACTTCTAACGAGCGCCATTTCTCCATGGCAACAACGCTCGAGGGGCGGCACGACGGCCGCCTTTTCCGAGAAGCAGCGAGGAGCTAAAGGCGCTAGCCGAAAAAGAAAAGTGAATGAAGCGCGCCGTTTTAGGAGCAAAACAAGCTTGCCCGCGAATAAATCACAGAAAGGAAAACAAAGGCGCTAGAGAGGGGCCGCTGGCACGAGGGGAACGGAGAGGAGGGGAGGGGAGGGGGAGGGGAGGGGAGGGGAGGGGTACGGGAGCCGGCTCCCTGGCGGAGGGTGGCCTGTGGAAGCCCTCTGGTATTTTGTTTACAGGCGGTGTGTGGCTCCGGCAGCGCGGCAGAGACAGGACACCCCGCTTTCCCCCAGCCCACAATTGACAGCGGCGTCAAGATTCCAATCAGGGCCGCGTCTGCAGACACAGGGGTAATTTGTGCTGGAAGGCGAGCTTGGAGAGGAGCCGGAGGAGACCCAGAGGAGTGTGTGGGGCGCAGAGAAGGCGCGCACGTGCGCACAGATACACACACACACACACATAAACGCGCACACACACATACACAGACACACGCACACATGCGTGTGCACACACGCGTACACACACACACATACACACACACATACACAGACACACGCACACATGCATGTGTATACACACACACACACACACACATAAACGCACACACACATACACAGACACACACACACATAAACACGCAGACACACGCATGCATGCACGTGCACACACACGTAAACGCGCACATACACAGACACAGGCACACATGCGTACACACACGCGTACACACACACACATACACACATGCACAAAACCAGACGTATGAGGTGTATTCTCATACAAAAAATGCCCAAACTGACATGTGAGCATATGCATACAGTGCTGTACTGCCTGTATGCTGTGCTGTGTTTTACTACAGCGATGGATAATGAATTCCCTTAGCTTACACAAGCTTGTAGCACAGAATGACAGTCCTTCTTCACTGCAAAACCGACAGTTTAGAGACGATTGCTCATTTTGCATATATATATATATATATATATATATATAAAGCAAGTAAACCTAACTAAATAATTTTAAGTAAGTTTAAATAATTTATTCTATTCTAAATCCAAACTATATTTTTTTCTTCCTTGTCCTTTCATGTTAATTAATTCAAGACCTATTCTACAATATTCCAATCAGCATTGCAAAAGAAAGGAGACTTGTACTTCATTTTAACCATGTAAACTATACGGTGTAGCTATCTAGAGGAGACCCACTATTCTTTTTCTCATGTGTTCAAAGACTACTTATAGAGAAACACATAAAAGATAATTGTACTCATTAGAACAGACTACTACCCGGTCCTAGATGAAACATATTTTTACACAGGTGATATTGAAATTTTAAAAGGCAATAACATAATGATGCAACTTTATCGTTTATTCAGGACATGAACTGAACCATACAGTCAGTTGGGCAACATCAGTGGCACAAGTAAAAAAAATTATGCCTTCTTTTTCAATCAGTACGTCCATGGAAATTGTGATGAAACATTTCCAAAGTGCATATTTCAGAAATGCAGCGGCTACAGAACAACAACAGAGGGTGTTCTCCAATGTTGTTTTAATGTCAGATAATCTGGAAGCTAAACTCAGAAATATTAATTTTAGAATGCCTCACATAACCGCATTGCAAACTTGGCTGGATTTGACAGTAAATAAACACTTTCATTGTACGATTTTTGCATCAGTGGAGCAACTCCCTTTCACTGGCTTCACGGGAGCTTCCCTGATGTTCAATGGCTTGATTTTACACTCTTTGCAGAGGTGGTAACATTTGAAAGAATGTGACATGACAATCCAATCATGTTGGGTCTTATCAGTCATAAACCAAAGAGGTTACGTCTTGACAGTCAATATTTTACGCCAGTCCCATTCTTTGTGCAGCCTGCACGCAACTCAGCAAAAGTTTAAATATGTTAAAAAGGAGCATTGGCCTAAAAGCTTAATTGACAGCTATGGCATATGGTAGTTACTGGGGTCTTTGAATCACCCACTTCAAGACTTAAAAGAAGTTTGGTCATTTAATCAGCTCAGAAGGTAAGCCTGCTTCTCTCATTTGAGGGGAAAGCACTGTTTTTAATGGTAGAGAAAGTCACGGTTCTAAGTGCTGAGCCCTGGTGTAGCTAACCCATGCTATTGATGACAGTAGCATGGGTCAGAACTTCTTGAGCCGGCTTCTGGGTGGACACAATGCTCCACTGTGCGCAGCCGATAGATGTTTGGGTATGACGAAACAGAGTGCGAAAGAGCACTCACATAGTGTAACTTCACAGCGTACAAGAGCAGGGTGAGAGATTCCATTGTGTTGCTGCCATTCGACTTCTCTTCGCCGATGATGACGCTGAGCCTGAGTTATGGATTACATCATGAAAAGACGCCGAGACAAAAGGCCGAACGAAAAGTCAACAGCGTGCCAAATGGGAGGCGGGCGGGCGGCAGCGCTCGGGCTGAAGTGACATTCGAAAGCCCGATTTCACGCATGTGTGTGACCTAATCTTTTAGGTGTGTGAGAACACGAGGGCGCTGAGAGCCCCGTGGCCGCGCGCCGGACAGGTGGAGGGCTGAGGCCCGATCGCCACCTGTCCCGGCCCCCGAAGAGGGAGAGCGGGACTGCCCCCCCACCCCCCTGCCCCCGCCCCCGATTCTGACCGAGGAGCCAAGACACAGGAGCCCCAGTCACTGGGCCAGAGCCAAAGCCGAGGCCAGGGGAGACTCCAGCAGCAGCAGTAAGCTGGGGGGGGCGGGGGGGTGGGGGAGGGGGGACAGCGTGGCAGCGTGTGAATGATGTAATCGGCGCACTCAGCCATCGGGCAGCCACCATTGGCTCATGGGATCGAGGGGGGAAATTCCTCCTGACACGCATCTTTAATCTACAGCCAAGCTCTCCCCCGCGCCACGTCGCCAGGCCCCGGGCCCCGGGCCCCACTCTCCTGCAGGCATCGCAGCGCGCGGGCAGCGGGGGGGGATCCGATTAACCAAGAGCTGGCATCCTCGTAATCCTCCTCCTCCTCCTCCTCCTCCTCTTCGTCCTGACCCTGCCCCTTTCTGAAATGCTCATGAGAACTGGGCCTCAGAGTGGGTCTGAAGCCACTCAGGCCTGTGGCCGCTTCGCGAGCGGTCTGTAAGAGCCCAGCATGGCCGAGGAGGGAAACCGCCATGTCTGCCCACCTCTCCGCTGTTTCGTCTTTCCGCTGACCGTCTTTTTTTATTTATTTCTGGAGTTAAAGGCTGAGTAATTTGCTCATTAACCTCCGTGTGCCTTGGAAGCATCTGCCAACCGACATGCTACTAGCTCAGCCTCCCAGCAATCTTATTAGCCCATGCAGCGCCTTTTCTGTTCCACAGGGATGAGGAATGGAAAAGGCTACGCTTCGCAGAATCCTTCGATATAAAAAAATGTAAAAATACTAAAAAAAAAATGAAATGAAACGCACACGCTCGCACACACACACACACACACACATACACACATATGCGCAACGAAAAAAAAAATGGCCAGCGCGCCTTTCCAAAACAATCTCAGTTTCTGCCGCCGAAACACTTTGGCATTGGTGCTCGTGCCGGGGAAGTTCTGAACCAGCAGAGCTGCAGCCCGGCCAAGCCACTTCAAAGCGCCCGCCAGCCATCGGTTTAAAACAAGCCTCTCCCAGCTCCAAGGGAAAGTCAGGGAGCCAGCAATCCCCGCGCCACTTGCTTATTCTCCTGCTATTGTAAATACGCGCATATGTATTTATATGTGATTTTCGCTAAGAGAAGGGGGGAAAATTGAGGACTATGTTTCCAATTGAGCAGACAGGAATCCTTCAGACCCCATTAGCCGTCTCCGCAGTCTGCCCCTCGCTTTCTTTTTTCTATCGAATCTTTATCGCATTCCAGCCGAGGAAGGGAACCGAAGAGCGGAGCGGCGGACCACCTAAAGACAAAACTGCGGCGCTTCAGAAACCGCAGCGATGCCGATTTCCACTAATACAGCTGTCAGCTCTGCCCAAAGGCTTTTATTTAGGGGTGGGGGGGAGCGGGGGGGGGCAGACAGGGAGAGCGCTATTCTGGCACCGCTTCCCCCCGTTATAATGAACGCTAACGCAGGGCTGCAGGGCCGTCGTCTCCGCTAACCGCGGCAGGGCTAACGGCGGGAGTCCCATCCCGCTGTGAACCTCACGCGGCCAACACACGGCCATCTCCCTCTTTTCTTCTCCCCTCTCCCTCGCCGTCACTTGGTTTTTCATCGGAGAGAACCGCTCCTAATCGCCAACAGAAACGAGTCCTTCGAGAAGGAGCGCTTCCAAGCGCTGATGTCAGAATCCGCCGGTTGGTGGGAGTCCGTCACTATGGCCATGGTTTTGGCAAAGGGTTAGCGGTAGCCACGGCAACTGTGATTGTTGGAAGAAGAAAAAAAAAAAAGTCCCAGAACTCGAACAAATGGCTGTGAAATCTATTTGTCTGACTCGGCATTTAATTTCCCTTTTTTCACTTCGTGGAAAGACTGATGCATGTCAGTGAAGTGTGTGAATGTGCTGTCAAACTCGCTAGAGTTATTGCCATGAAAACCAAACATTTACCGCTACGCCGCTAAAAATATAGCAGAAAACACGAGCAGAAACCAGCACACACACACACACACACACACACTAAGAAAAATAATAGAACCAATGACCACTTATGATTTTCAGTAAACAGACTCACTGCAAAGCCTCTTTTTTGTGAACCCCTGCCCTTCTACAGGATATTCATCATCTGCAATTACTCCCCCTGCTTGCTTGAATAAATTTGCCTCATCAAAAGTTTCTTTCTGGCATTTACACATGAATCTTTGAAAAGTAATGTTTACAGATGCCAAAACCCCTTTACAATTTGGGTTGGTTTAATATAATTTTGTTTTAAACATCCAGAAAAGAAGTTCAATTTCTGCTGCCTTTTGCAGGATAGCTTTGAAGTAAAAGGTTATGGTATGATATCAAAACAGAAGGACATCCATGTTGTATCCCATTAATATCCAGCTAGAAAATATCATTAACTTTGTTTCATTCCATCTATGGAACCAATAATCACACTATGCAAGTAATGTTATTGCTATCCGAGTGATATTATAAACTTCCAGTTAGAATCTATTATTTTCTCTATTCTTGAACCAATTTAAGAGTTTAAACTGATCTCTTCCACAATGGTGCTTAATCACAATATAATATAATAACAACCCCGAGCCCAATCTGAAGTCCTGCTCTAACACTGCAAGTGATGAAATGAGGTGAAATATAAAATGTGCAGTCTCACAGTCCCAATTACGTGCTACTTTCTCACATATAAAAAATGAATGTAATTACATACATTATTACACAGTTTAAGATAATGTAATTTGGAATTTTCGCAGGCCAATATATTACATAACCGAGTGAAGATTAATATCTTAGAGGAAGTTGAACTCCTATTCGCAGACTGCTAGCCTCTCGAAGCTTCGTTAATTCTCCCAGCTTGGAGCGGCCGGTTGGTTTGTGTTCGTGCTCGGCCCTGTAACCCCATCTGTTAACACAGGAGAGGGCAGACGAGCACGCGGTCTCTTCTGAAACCCGCCAGCTCAAGCCGCTGCCTCCGCTCACCCTGCAGCTCACCAGCGCGGCCCAGACGGACAGCGCAGCCGAGCCGGACGCTTAACGCGCAGCCTGCGCAGGCAGACTGTCAGTTCCCAATGCGCAAAGAGACCCCGGTGTTCTGCCGCTTTCCAATTAGTAATATATTCATTAAATAAAACAGTATAAAAATTGGTCATTAGAAAAGTATGGCCAATGGCTATTGATCTGCATGTATTCCTGTTCCATTACTGTTATTATAATTACAATTTTCAAATGATATAAACAGGTCCTTAAAATAATGTGACCACAAAACAGAGGTTTAAAAGAGCGTGAAATCCTTTCACCGGCTGGAATGAAAATTCCAGGAATAGCCCGGCTGGCCCACGCGTGTAAAATAAGGTGAAGGTAAAAGAAGGAGCGGGCAGGTGGCTCAGATGTAGAATGTCACAACACCCCACTGAAGTGTGCTGGCTTATTAATGAGAGAGTGTCATGCTCCTGCTGGAGGACCACTGCCGGCTCTTTCTCACCGCTGCTCACTGAGGAAAGAAAAATGGCCAAATTCTTTTTTTTTTTTTACAGAAGGGCTGTAAGACAAAACCTAATTAGCATTCGCAAACACTCCCCCGGTCTGAAACGCGACGGTATCTTTTGACTGCGATGAGTGGCCGACCTGTCTCCAAGCAACGGCCCCGAGGCTACGCTTCGCGCAACCGTCCAACTCCACCGCCGCCCCCCCGGAGCCGAAGGAACGGCCCCTCCCCTCGGCCCCCGCTGCACGCGACCGCCCGGAGGCCGCAGGGGACGCCGCCCACGCTCGCTGAGCTCGCCGCATTCCTCCCAGCTGGTGGCATTTCATTTATGACACATCAGCAGAGAGCTTTTCACGAAGCGTCTTCTCAGAGCATCTTTTCTGACTCATCGGCACTAGCGCACCTATCGTCCTTCAGCTCTCAGAGTGACACAGCTGAGAATGTAAAAGCTCCGCCCACCCCCCGAACTTTGATCGATAAATGATGTCGCTCTTCCCTCGTTTGGCTATGTGTTACAGCAGGGTCCCAAAACTGCCATTGTGACACTGTAGGTCTGTGTGTGTGTAAGTGGGTGTAGGTGTGTGTGCTCTCATCTACCTATCAAATGGGGGACCATATTTTCAGGTCCCCACTCAGTAAAAGCTTAAATCACGTTAAAATGGTGCCTATAACCCCTCCCAGAAGAAATACTTTTTTAATGAAGTGGGAGATGGGAGTGTACTTGCATATGTGGATGAGGTGTGGGAGTCAGCGGTGATTCGGCTGAAGAATCGTCCTTCAAATGTTAGCCGGGTTAATCACGAGGAATAAGTGAGCAAAATTAAGCTATCGTCCCCAATGGGGGTGGGTCCTCTGATGAGGCACGGCGCTCTCACAGCCCCAGAGTAGGGGCGCTACTCAGAAGCCCGCGGCACCGCAGCAGGCCGGTGGTGTCACCCCCGCAGGGGCCAGGATCCCCTGACACACGGCTGTCACACACACGGCCCGAGCACGGCTCTGTTCCTGGGGAGAGCGTATCACATCGTGTCAGGGCAGAGACTCGCCGTCCTCCTCACAGACCTGAGCAATGTGTAAAGACACATTACCCATGAGTCACGGGCGCCCCTCAGCTTAGCCCACCCGCTCCCCATTTCCACACCGACTGGCAATCCACCCGCTAGGCCCAGTCCCAAGCCATTTCGCTAACGCATCTTCGATGTGACCGAGGGCCCCTGGGCTCTGGATTGTGTGGACCCTGCTATCCCGCACGCACGTAAGGCGGGTTTGCTTTTGCGATTGAAACAGTGTTTGAGCAATCTGCACGGAGTCAGATGCGCTGTGACAGTCTTCTCTCGTGTGTTTGAGGAATGGGAATCACTCCCATGCCCTACAGTGTGTGTTGTGTGGTTGCCACAAGCAGCAGACTGGTGTCCCACCTACATAACCGCAATGTTACCACTAATGTATTTAAACAAAAATAAAAGCAGTTAAAAGTGTGAATTTCAGGTTTTAAAGAAGATTTACAATGCTGGACCCATTGGGAGGACTGTTTTTGTTATAAAAATGATTCTCCTGGGTGAAAGACAGAATTACAGAGATTACACAAATTATAGCAATGATTCCTTTTCAGGGTTTAAACAGACCAATGATTAATTATTCTAGTAATTAAAACATTGGCAAATGTAATCAAATATATTTGTCCATCGGACAACGGGAAAATTATCTAAGCTACTAGACAGTGTGACAAACTGGCTCTATATACTTGTCAGAATATCACAATATATTAAACTCCTTTGCTAACAATACCGATTTCCCCTCACTGGTAACTTCAAATTCATGCAACAATAAATTTGAATGACTGCCTTTGTCAAAACTGTAACTGTGTAGATTAATATTTACAAATGAATTGCAGTATATTGTCCCCAACTCTAGGTTTTTTTTTTGGTTTTCTTTTTGTTCAAGGCACAATAGCAGCATCCTACCCAGCAATCAAACCCATGACCTTTAGGTTACAAGACCTGTTCCTTACCCATTACATGGTACATGGTACTTACATAAAATTCTAGCAAGCTAGCTGTCTAGTTGGCTATGAAGTTGTTACTCATATTAGAACTGTGACGCTGATTCAGAAGGTGCATTGGATTTTGCAGACTAAATGGTAGCTAGTTAGCTAATGATCAGGACGACCATCAATCTGGGTCAGAATCTTGGACATGTTTTTGGTGGCAGATGTGAATCGAAAAGCTATGAATTGACCTCGCAATGAATGTGCTGAACGGGCCACTCACGTTACCGAAAGCTAGCAGGCTGGAAGTAGTTAGCGAAATTTATTCACTATATATTTAACTACTTAAAAAGGTTATTTCACCTACTTTGCATGACTCTTAACTCTTACCTATGAGTAGCCCACAAGCCATCAGTAATAAATAAAAAAAGACATTTTACACATTCATATGAGTACTATATTGTGCTCGAGCAGCCCTTGTCCTCAGATTACATGAGTACTTGTGCCCATCCCTTCCGAACACGAAGGCATTTCAAGGTACAGGAACTCCTAAGTAAAAAAATAGGACTGCATTGTGAAAAATAAACACTGTTGCTATGAAACCATTGAGACAGATACCCAGGCTATGGCTAAACACAGCATTGTGTCTTTTGAACAGTCCTTTTTCAAATTCAAGTAAACCAGTTTTAAGGACCTCCCTCTCCCGATCCACAGCATGAAATAAAAATATAGGCTGCTCTCTGTAAGATGGTATGTTAATTAGCAATGTTTAGCAATGTTTTCTCACAGAAGCCAAATTAATCAAGTTGCCAATCCATCACAGTTGCTAAGTCAGGCCACAAAGGTCCTGATTGTGATTTAAATACAAATGCACTTCAGAAACAGTGTAACAGCAAGTCCAAAATACAGAGAAGATGTCCAGTATTACAGGTTTGTGATCTTACTCTTTTGTAGAGAACCTCACAGGCTGAACTAAACCACTGAATTGTTGAAAAGCAATGCTAATTGCAAGTCTCCGTGATATACAAAATGGTAGCCAGATTTGATTGTGATTCTTCTTGGAGAAGGAATTAGGTAACCTTGATCCGAGCCATAACTCATAACAATAAAAAGGAGAAAAAAAAATTGTAACAGTAAAAACAGTAACAGTAATAACTTTATGAAGAGCACGAGGCACAAATGACAGGAGGTTTACTCAAGGGTGTACAGCCAATTATAATGCTCACAATCCAAATACAGAGACTGCCAACATTTTCACAATATACAAACAATCTGAGTGAGATTATACACTTTACAGCCTAAATGTTCCTGACACAAATCCTACGCCATATGTGTGAAATGAATGATCCACTTCTGATTTATTCAGTTTAAAGTGTTAAGTTAAACATGTGAAAAGTGTTTTTGCACACAAGCACGCGCACACACACTTACTTCTTCTGCTGTGCCTCCTTCCTATCTGCAGACCCCAGGCTCTGTAAAAGACAGACAAATAGAAAAACATAACTTAATAAAGCACTGACCAACAGCCCAGAAGCCTAATTAATCATACAGATGTGGATTAGACCAACATCTTTATAGATTCTATGGTACTGTGTTAAGAAAGGATACAACTGAGACATGTCCTGACTAAATCTTAAAACCTAACCTCTTGGTGTCATGGCAACCAAATAGGCTCTGATCTTCAACTAGAAAACAGTGTAGTGAGTTCTGTGGTGTACAGCAATAGCTGCCACGGAATAGGTAGTCAATACTGGGCAACGGTATTTTCACCCATATGTAAATGGCTTTGGGATTAGTGTAATTGGGGGGGGGGTCCCAACAATACTCAGGAAATCTTACAATGCTAGTTCCAGTTAAAATGAGGGATATGACATATTATACTGAAACAAAGATTATCTTGCCTCAGCAAAATAGTATTTAGTCATACAGTACCAAGAATCATACAGTACAAGACCACAATAATGAAGTAATGAACATGTACTTTTCACATCTGATCACTGATACTGCATATTACAGGTCACAGCTCTTAAACTCAGGCTGGTGAGAGAACGCTTGTGGACAGTGTATTACAATTCACCCATAGGGCTGACAGTGTAAACTCAGTGCGCTAAAACTGGAACACAGAAGCTAACGAGGTAAAGATTGCTCACCATTAATTTTGCAATTTACTTGGTTACTAACCGACAGATGCAGAACTGGAACAATGTTGCATGAAGAACACATGAGGTCAGCAGAAGAGAAGGAAAGATTTTCTAACGCTGGCATCCCCCTCAAAGGGCAAAACATAATCCCGACAGATGTGATACATTTCACAGAGCACAGTCAGTGCAGCCATTTGATGTAGGGGTGATTCAGGTGGGGAGAACAGCATCAGCCTTTGTGCGTTAGCCCCGCGCTGCCCACTGTGCTACACCGAGCGGCTAAACCAGAGCTAACTGTAATCTAATCAACCTTAAAGCTCCGCTTGAATCCAAACAATGTCCATTAGCATTGCTCTTTCATTCCAATGAATGGGGCTGTTTAAAGGGCATTCCCTTTGCACATTTGCACATTTTTCCAAAAGCAAATTCTTTTCCAAAAAACACTTTTTTTTTTCGTACAGAGGAGACCGTCTGTAAGTTTAGCGATCCCGTAGCATCGAGCCCTCATCGCAAACTGTGCAGGAAGGGATGCTGAGTCTCAAAAGGTGAGCGTGATGCATTAGGATGACTTTACGGCACAGAGTGATTCACACACACACATACACACACACACCACATTCCCCACTCTGTCCGGTGAGAGCGGACAGGACCGCGCTGTTCGCTAACGAGGTAAAGAGGCAGGGACACAGGCTGCCGCAGCCCCCGCTTCAACTCGTGAAAGACATTTGTGGAGAGGAATTAAACGGTCGTTTACCGTTTTAAGTAGGGCAAATATTTTCTATCCCCTGGGGTGCACTTCGACACGCATCGGCCACAGAGCCCTGGTTGTTTGTGCGCGTGATTCTCCGCGCCGCTCTCGCACGCCGCGGCGCACGGAAGCTCCCGGCCCGGCGTCGGCGGTTACAGAGGCGGCTCGTACGGCACCGCCGGCGTCTTCCTGTCACGACATCGCCCGAAGGCTCCCGGCACCTTCATTAGCGCCTGTGCCATTGTCGCCGCCGCTGTTACAATAGCCTTTTGAAACTCTACCTGTGCCACTTATTCTTGCTCTACAAAAAAAACAAAAAAACTCTGATGGGTCATAGAAGAGGGAGTAGGGGAAGCAATTAAGAGTCATAGTCTGAAACCGGCTTCTGAGGTTTCATGCTAAGGCAGTTTGTGTCTACGTCACCTCCCTCACGGTGTCGAGAGGCTGTTTGTGAGACTTTCAAATATTAATAGGCTCAGAAAAGAAATACTCCGATATATCAAGGTAATAACTTTTTAAAAGCAGTTTCTGAAGTACAGCGTTCTCTGAAAATGGTGTATCAATGAAAAGTGGCAGTTTATTCCATCGCTTGTGGAAAAAAAAGAAACTGAAGAAACCCCCGTCATCAGCTGAAAGAAAAACTGCTTGAAAAATAAGCCAATCTCTCTCAGTATCTAAAGGACAATTTACTAAACTCCTATTTGGGAGTGAGACTAAACTCCCACAAACTCATACAACCTCCTAAACCTGCTCAGTGTTCTCCTGCAGACAACTGTGCAAGGAAGAGTACATGGGCACAGATGCCTGGGTTGCAGTATCTTTCTAATGTAAACTCGCACAAAGCTGATTTTAATGCATTCCATTAGTCCGTGGACTCCAGTCCAGTTCATCTTTATGTAGGTTACAGGGAGGCTCACCTTTCAAGAGCACGCTGCAAGCCTCAGTGACGGAGTACCTGACATTTCAATGGCAGCCGGGGCCTGAAATGGCAGGATTAGTTTGAAGAGCTTTTCATCCTACTCTGTGGGCTCCGGGGGAGCGGAAGTCACACGCTGTCCTCTTGACCTTTCTCCACCCAGGACAGCGCCCCCTGCCTGGGCTACCGCCCCCTGCACTCGCGTGAGCTCCGTTTCAGGCGTCCCTCCTGCGCGCTCTAAAGGGAAACCCATCCCCACCTCTGCAGATACGCACCACTCCGTTCCTATTGTTTCCCATTTAAACTTGTAATTATGTCTCCACAGTGCCTTCACCTGAACCTGAGGAACTGGCCGGCAGTTTACCCTGTACATTTGTGAGTAAACAAAGTCTTCCTCATGAAACAAAACCAGTGGAAAAGTTCTTACAGAAATAACTTTAGGTGAGTGAAAATTCTTAATGGCAGATGGCTTGTGCCAATCTGGTCTAGACATACAGTGTCTCTGAAGTCCCATATTAAGGATTAAATTAGGTGACTCACCAGGGTTTATAAACCTGGAAGTAAGGCTCTGTCCAACACTGAAGGCTGAAACAAAAAGTAGATTTACAGACTGGAGTGGAGCATCAGCTGAATAAGACACACTGCTAAACGTGAAGACGAATAAAAAGGACCACAACGAGAGCAGATGTACATCCCACAGAAAGGCAAGAGTGGGCATTGAGCAGAAGGGAGAGCAGCGTATACATTTGGCCGCTCCTCATCACCGGGCTGACCCATCGACCGCGCTGAACCTCACCCCCCTCCACCCCACAGCGAGAGAACGAGCGCTCCACCTGAGTCGCGCTCCACCGAGATCAGTTAAAGCCGCAAAGTGGCTGGGATTCAACGTGCCGGACGCACGGCCGCTCCAGCGTGGCACCGCTCGATAGCGCCGGGGAGGTCCGCGAGCGGGGCAGACCGCGTTTCCGCCGGCAACGGCGCTCGTACGGGACCCTGACCGGCTCCCGCGCGGCGCACACCCCCCCCCCACCACGCCGGTACGTACCTTCCCGCGTCCCTCTCAGCGGCGTGTGGGGGGGGCGCACCTGCGGGAGAGCCGCGCCGCTCCTGTGAAAGAATCCCTCTCCGCGCGGCGGCTGCCCCCTTCCCTCTCCGCGCCTCGGTCCCCGCTCCGCTCCGCCAAACGGCAAAACCTGCCGCGGTCCCGCCGGTAGCGACTCCGCCGTCACCTGTTGTAGTCTCTCCCCCCCCTCCCCCCCTTGTTTTTTTTGCCTTTTTTATCAGTCTTTCTCCCGCTCCCTGCGTCCTCCTGCGCTGGCTGGCAGTCGCGGCGAGGCTTCGGAGCGCGCTCAGGCAGAGGCTGCGTTCGTCGAGTTGTTGTACTTTGATTGTGGTTGCCAGGCGATAAGCTTCTCTAACTCTGCACATGGAGGGGAGGACAGGGAGAGGGGAGGGAGGAGGGGAGGCCGGGGGGAAGCAGGGGGCGCTGAATGCTAATTACTGTCACACTTCTCCTCAAGGTGAGATCCGGCTCTCTGATTGCGGGAGGGGACGGACTTGCGAGAGGAAGATCTGGAAGGTGGGGCAATGCGGGATGGAAGGTGGATTGGGTGAGGACGGGGTTAAAAATCACACCTGCTCTCCCTCAGGCTTTTCACCTTCTCAAAATGTTGTAGGTTTTTCAGCACAGGCACGAGAGTCTCATACTAAAAACATTAAAATGGCGTGATTCATTTTATATTTACAATATAAAGCAATAAAGCATGTATATGATGATGAAAACGGCCATTCAGCTCATATAGTCAGTAATTAATCATAAAGAATCAAATACTGAAATGATATGTGTTTTTAGGGCCTGCGCATTACTGCGTTTGACTGCGTTTCACTTTCATAAATGTCCTCATGTGCAGCGTTGCCTCACCTTCAGATAGCCGGCACACAAACAGCACACAACGTCGTCCATTCAGCCGCAGAGGAAATCGCACAATCGCTCACTCAGAGCAGGAAATGAATCCAAACAGTAGAGCTAATTGTGACACCTAGAGAAGCCAGTTTTTTTAATGAGCGTCCTGCAGCGGGCGAAATGATTACTGTTTTCGGGAGAGGAAATTATCTCCGCGCGCACTCGTCAGTTGATCACATTACGTCCCTTATTGGAAATTCACTCCAGTTTACCCCCCCCCCCCCCCTCGCAGCTCTCATTGTGGCTCATTTCAAATACTACAGCAACCTGAAGGCACTTCCTTCAATTAGTCTTTCCTCAAGATGCACTGGCACTTGCCAATAAGCGAAGCCACTTTGCTGATGTCACGGCTCTCAGGCGAAATTCAAAGCACTAGAAGGGATCCCCACAGCCTTCTATCTGTGGTATGAGGCAAGTGCAGTTTCGCGTGCCGGGAGGGTAGAGTGGGAAACTCCGCCAGTACAAAGTGCACATAGCAGGCAGGGCCATCGGAGACAGGGTGCGCAGGCTCCTACCGTACGGCGTCTGTGTTTAGCCCCGCCCCGAGTCGAACGCCCCCGCCAGCCTCACCGTCATTCGCGGTTTCAGAAAACGAAGGCTGCTGGTTCAGAGACGGCCATTTTCATGCAGACCCTGAGCTCAGTCTGAGTGTTTTTGTCCTCTTAAGATTTCTGCAGTGGCACCATCTCTTACCCAAGGACACCCTTTCCCACATCAAGCCCTTGACAGTGAGAGAGTGTCACCATGAAGGGCCTGCAGTGAGCAGAATGTATATGCCACTGGAGTGGAGGAATGAATCAGTGTGTACTGGTCACTGACGCTAAAGGTATAATCAAGGACTGAAACCAGCCCAGATGGTGTAATTGGGCCATTGGAACAACAGGCCAAAACAGCTGCTATCAGGACACATGCAGATACAGCTAAGATAGCTTACATTATTCAAATTTACCTGTGTCTGATGTGTACTACCACCAGTGATGAGAACAGCATGCACTGACGACCAGCAGAGCCCAGACCAACAGATGCAGCAGCTTTCAGCAGGCATTCTAAAAGACCAGACCAACAGAGCCCAGAATAACAGATGCAGCAGCTTTCAGCAGGCATTTTAAAAGACCCCACCAGCAGAGCCCAGACCAACCCAGACACTGCTCTCTACCCAACCTAGACCAGAGTCAGGTACCTACCTCCAACAGCCCAGACAGGCAGAGCCCATTTCAAAGTCAGGTGCCTTCCTTACAAAAAAAAGGCATCATTAAACGATCTAAACAGGTCTCCAGATGGAACTTATTCTGATGTGTGAGGACGATGTGAAGCACCTAATGTGCAAAGAGTAAGCCAGAGTCTGGAGTAAACCAGACAGCACTGAAGCCAGACTCACAATAACTGTTCCTCTGATACGACATGGTCACGTTACCTTTCTTCTGCTTCGCTTTGCAAACAAACAAGATTCAAATGTCAACCTCGTTTTTGTTTTCCTTGAATTAAGTGGCCACACCCATGCAGTCTACCCCACAGCTTGAGGCACTTCCAGCAATTCGTCTTCTCCGCTGCACCTCGTTTGGCCACAGTTTGGCTCAGCAATGAAGGTGGGATTCAGATTTGCTAGAGAGACTCTCCAGAGTAGGCTGTAAAAAGCAACGGCATAATCCACTAATGTGGGTGAGGGTTCTTCTCCCTTCTCTATTTTTCACTGTCTGCGCCATATCTCTGACAGTGAGAGCTTAGATTAAAGCGAATGCCATGAGAGGATCTAAAAGATGAACGCTGCTTGCGTTATTTATTGCCCTGTAGTCTGTCGTGTTCTTCATCGCCTGATTTACTTGCTGAAAAGCGTAAAGGGATGTGTCAAGCACAGCTAATGCTCGCAGACGGATGAGGTTATTGTTTCTTGTCGTCGCTGAGAACCTCAGCTCCTCCTGTCAGAAGGGACAATCTGCTTTCCCTCTCTCTTTCCACACCGGCTCAGAGCGAAGTTCCCATAGGCTCGGAATCTCTTCAGGAATACACGGTTCGCCGGGATTCAGAAAGAGAGCCTTCAGCAGGTGGTAGCCGCATGAAGATGGGAGTGAGGACACCGGTATTACACAGGGCCCTGTGGCACAAGGGGCACTTATTTTGCCCCGGGGTGGGTGGGCACTGGCGAGAGGGGAGCCACGTCTAAGGGACTGGTGTCGGGCTTTAGCTCCGGGGCTACTGAGAGGCCAGCGGCAGACTGCGCGCGGCTGGCATTCCCAGCTGTACGCCGCTGAGCTCCCGACAGCCTAAGAGACGTGAGTGTCAGGATTATCGCAATACCTCCACAGCGCTCCGCACCCCAGGCTGCACCGCTGCCCCAGCCGGGCCCTTACTACCACAGGGGCTACGCTCTACCTGGTGGACCGTAGCTGCTTCCGTTAACGCTGTGGCGCTCAGACCTCACGGACACGACTCCACTCGGCCGTCATGGCGACATGTTCATTTTTAACACCCCAGGTAAGTGGCCCTTATCACAGAGGCAAAATGTGCACCATGGGAACAGTGAAGACCTCATTCAAGGGTACACCATCTCTGGAACATACTGCTGGTATGTGTAGTTCACTCTAAACAAATTACTGAGATTATCCCCACAAAAGCTCAACCACAGAGAGGAGGACACGGAGGAAACAGCTGACACGTCTCACCCTTTACAAGAGGAAGTACGATGACTCACATGGCATGGCCTTCTACTCTCTATGCCTCAGCCCCTTACAGGAAACAGCCCCCGGAGGAAAGGGAAATTCAGAAATTGTGACACGACCTCCAGTTATGTGAAAAAAATAGGATATAAGCCCTATTCACACCTCATCCGTGTCTGATCTCATTGCTGGACTGAAGAGGAGGGACGAATCCTGAGCTCGTCACAGTGATGCCTGCGCTGGTGCTGGAGGTTATTAATCATGTTTCTTTCAAACAAACTGTTGCAATCTTCGAGACACAGAACTGAAATTTTCAGAGTATAATCTTGATCAATTCCTCTAACTATCAACAAGAAAACGTAGGACCTTTAGAGGTACACTTCTAGGAGAGAATTATGGAAGAATAAATTATCTAAGGGGAGAAATAAATAAGTCAGCAAGTAGCTGGAGGCATTTAAGATATCCGGAACATGCTGGGGAGTTCTGCCCCTGAGTGTGCAGGAGAAGGCAAACCTGCTGGTATTACCACGGCAACTGCCGCTCAGCCAATAGACTGCCTGTGTCTCCCCTGTTGAATGTGTCCAGGAAGCCAGAGCTCCAGGCCCCCCCTGCTGTGATGCTGGGAAGGTGGGCCACTGCAGGAGTCTGATCTGAGCACCTGTCAATCAGGAGGGGAAGCAGAGGAACAGGCAGAGCCAGCGCACGCATACACACACACACACACACACACACACGCCAGTGCACCACAAACACCCCTGTCCACACATACACCCACACGCACACACACACACACACACACACACACACACAGATACACCAGTGCACCACAAACACCCCTGCCCACACATACACCCACATGCACACACATACACATACACACACACACACACACACACAGATACACCAGTGTACCACAAACACAACCCCCCGACACACACCCACCCACCCACACTCACATGCACACACACCCACCCACCCACACACACACACAAGCACATGCACACACACACATACACCCCCTCCCCCCACACAGATATGCCAGTGCACCACAAACACAACCCCCCACACACACCCACCCACACACAGACACACGCACACACACACACACATACAGGAACACACACACACATACTGTATACGCCAATGCACTAGAAACGCCCACACACAACACCCAATTCCAGATTCATTTGTTCTTTGCCCAATCAATGCAGAGTTCCAGCTGGATACACTTGACTTGATTAAGCATGCACTCCCTAACAGACATCAGTCTTGCAAACCTGCATTTGAAAGCAATCACAAAATGAATCCCTTTGGGTTTCCGTAAAGAGTAGCAACAGTGCTGAACAACCTGTTCAATGCAATACTGCATTAAAGAAAACCAAACTCAGACAAACAAAGCCAGCGAGAGACATGCAGAAAAAGGCATTCACTGCACTGTTAAATTACAATGAGCATTGCTAACGGTCTGTCTAAGTTCAACCAGTCAATCAATCAGACTTTATTTATAAAGCACATTTCTGACAGCAGGTGCAACTAAATATGCTGTACATAAAAAGACAGAAAAAATAAGTTGTCTTATATGGAAGGCTAGTGAATGTTTATTTGCAGAATCTGCCTGGTTTCATCCATACGGTTAGTGCCATTGTTAATCCCACAGACAAACAACAACACTGAACCTCAGTCCTGCTTACATCGCTTTCCAGCATCCCTTGTTTAAGTCTTTAAAAATCGCTATCAATAATGCACCAAACATACATATGGTAAAAATGACTACAAGGCTCCTCATGAGGAAAAAGCAGAAGGGCAGTTCTCCCACACTACAGCGCTCCTGGCCATACTGCCACCTGACCTGCCGGCAGCCATTCCACATCGACAGACGCCCTCCCAGAGGAAGCCGTCGTATTTCTACCCCACTTTGCCGCTCCGACTATCAGCCAGCCAGCAGCTCTGAGCTTATAAACGCGCACAAATGCATTATTTAAAACGCTGTTGAACCCAATCAAACAAAAACCATGAGTGAAAATGGCACCACACACGCATAAGAAACTGGCAGAGAATAGATGCATGAAATATGCATCGCTGGGTCTAAAACCGGTCGAGATATTTCTATTTTTCAATAAAATTTTATTTGTATAAAGCTTTTCACAGACGTTTTACAGAAAAACATGAAGTAGGAAAATTGGACAAGACTTGAATGTGAAACCCCCCAAAACCAACAAGTGAGGTAAAAAAAAAAGGACTCCCAGGTGGGAAGAAGAAACGCTTAAAACAGCGGCAAGAAAAAACTCCTCAGTGGGAAGACATCTTGGGAGAAGCCCAAGTATAGAGGGGGAGCCCATCCTCATCCTGGCCAGCCTGGCATCACTTATCTCTCACGCAGGAGGTTCTATGTAAGAGGGATAAGCGGCTTAACTTTGATGGTCCTTATCAAAAGAGGCAGCATCTCTCAAAGCATTCCCATTTGGAGAGAGCCTTGTTTATATGGGTCCCTACTGTTCACCAAAGAAATGCTCTGTTACCAATGGAACGTTTCTTCTTTTCAATAAAAGCTGGTGAATTTATCAATCGGCTCATGAATTGGTGAAAAGCGATTTTACTCTGACAGTCTGTTCAGTCTAGTGGTAAATTTGCATGAACTTGTTTGTTGGCAACAAAAAAAAAAAAAAAAAGCCATGGCAAGACTGACAGCTTTACACATGTAAAAGGTTTTTTTTCCCCTACCTTCATGTATTGCCAACTTTAGCCCTTGATTTTTAACTGGTAAAATGGGCTATGAAATGGGCGGCACGATACATATGAATAATAAAATTCAGTGTGTAGACACTTTTTATCGCCTATTCAGAGCAACTGTAGATGGGCCCAATTTATGTTGGGATCAAAGCCTTTACAAGCCCACAGAACTGTTTATTTTTGCCCTCAGACAATGCAAAAAGGGGTTTCCAGCCAAGAAGAGACAGATGAGCCAAAGACCAGGATTTAGGCCAAAGGATGGAAAGATCTTGAGTCAAAACTGCTGCGCCTTTTATGAAACTGAAACATTTTTGCCAGATTTCTAAGCACAGGCAAATGCTGAGGGAATACAAGCACAGGCCACGATAGGGATTCATTCTGATTTTTTTTGTTTTCCTTTCCGAGCGTTAAAGCATTCTTCCAAAGCGTTTGGAAAGCCCAGACTTAAGCAGTCGATATTGTAGACAAATAGAGGGTGTCGGGGGAACGAGCAGCCGCGGGGGCTCAAAGGGGAGTAGTGGTTTCAAACAAACCAATTATGCAAATATTCTCAACCGTCGCTCCAACAGAATGAAGCTTTTTCTCAGGGGGCTGGATAGAGTTTGAGTGGGTGTGTCCTTTTTCTTTTTTTCTTTTTTTTTACAATGTCATTAATTGGATAGGTTCCGCCTTCCCAAAGCCTGCGGTTTTCAGAGAAGGGGACTAAAATATTACCCATAAATCACCCCAGCGGAGCCACCAAGAATCTGGTTAATGGAGCTGGAAGACGTGCTGTCATCGCGGCGATGACGTCATCCTGGAGTGAGGGCCTGCCAATGTGCAGCGGTGGGACAGATGAGGAGGGGAGGAGCGTGCGTCTCTGGCCATGACTGTGTGTGTGTGTGTGTGTGTGTGTGTGCGCGTGCGTGGGTGTGCATGTGGTATGTGTGTTCGGTGGTTTGTGCTGGTTGACTACAGGCAAATTTCCACATACTGTAAAATTTCTAAATGGCTTGAACCATTAGTGTGAGGCTGAAAAGCACAGCACATTCTTTCCAGGCTTCCACACCGAGACCGAAAGTTATGACTTTAATTACCATGTTTAAAGAACATGAAAGGAGTATGATAACCATACTCAATAGAATGAAAATTGTAATAATACAAATACGAAAATCACAATCACAATATTTATATAGCATTGATCATATTGAGCTGAGGTGCTCCCCCCCCACCCCAGGCTGGAAGGTGTGGCTCTTATCTGTCTGTGTGGTGTGCAAACCCACACTCTCTCCATCCACAAACAAGGGTACTGTCTATTTATTTTCCCTCGTTAGCTTTAAATTGGCCAGCAAAACATTCTCGTCAGACCTGCTTTTAATCACAGTAGACTTCGCGCTGCCGCGGCTTTGATGTCACCACGCGCCTCCGTCAGGCTCCCGGGCCCTAGAAGGCGGCGTTTCGCGGTGCCGCCCATTAATCCGCCATTTCGCTCTCCATCATCAAAGCCTGACGCAATGGCAGGGCTCACCCTTAAACATGAGCAGACTTAACGATGTGTTAAATATCATCTTTAAAACGTTGCCCAGATCACACGACGCACATAGTGCGGCATTCATTTTCACTGGACACGAACCGGGCCTACAAGTGCCAGAAGCAAACTCGCATAATGTAGTTCTAGAAAGCAAACCTCTGCTGAATTTTATTAACGGTAAAGCCGACAATAAGACATCTGAACAGAAAAGTTAGACGCCCAGAAATACGCTTCAACTCAGTGATACTAAAAAAACTCAGTACATATAACATAGCTTACATTAAAGTGTACTGAGTTTAGCTAGCTTCGGTACGAACTCAGACAATAGCTAAGGGCCAGCTGTGAATGCTGTTTGGCTAATGATGAGGCTCCATGGTATGTGTTCTTTCGATCAGCATCATGTTGTTTGTGTAGAAAATGGCACTTGACTGCAGTGCAGTTCTGGAAAGGTGCAGGGGCACAGAGGGGCAGTCAGGCAGGGTGTCCCCTCGCCGGGACGGGGGAAACCAGGGCGGGAGCGCAGGGCCTCCGCCAAGCCCCGCCGCACACACCTGGGCCAGCTGAGCCGGAGCCAGGCCACACCGCGACACCCCCAATAAAACAGGTCGACCCCCCCCCGCCCCCCTGCCCCACACGCGCAGACACACACGCGCTCACACCAGGCACGCGCGCAGACACACACGCGTTCACACCAGGCACGCGCGCAGACACACACGCGCTCACACCAGGCACGCGCGCAGACACACACGCGCTCACACCAGGCGCACCGACCCCTGCGGCGAGTCACGTGACGCGGCGGAGGAAGGGACAATGGGCCGCGGAGGAAGCAAACATGGTTAAGGCGCCGGGCGGCTACGCGGCGTTCGTAAACCCCCCCCCCCCCCCCCCCACCGCCCCACCCCCACCGCCTCCGTCCGCTGCGAGACAGAGCAAACCTCACATTGGCTCCCGGTTCCTGGGTCGGGACTGGGGGCGGGCGGCGGCGGTCGGGGGGGAGTAGGGGGGACGTGTGGGGTGGCGGGAGGCTCGTTCACTACGCTGGATGGGATGTATGAAAACAGGATGTGGTGGAATGTTTCCGCGAAACGGTCCCCGATCCACATATCTTCCAATATTACCGCGCTGGATGAGTCCTCCGGGGGGGGGGGGCTCGTGTGGGTGGGGGGGGGGTAGAGGGGTGGCGTAGACACAGCAGAGACAGTCTTCAGGAAGAGGCTAACAGGAACAGAGACATGCCAGTAACAAGCCCTGGGTGACATCATCGCAGTAATCGGAGGAGTTTCCAGATCTGCTCTTAATTTCTTTCCGTAAAACAAATAATTGCACCGCTGGGGCTCGCTGGAGACGGCCTTTCTGAGAAAAAAAAACCCCATCCCGCTAAGGACACATATCTACCGCTATTTATTCTGCCCACTGACTGGGCTCAATCTCTTGCTGAAGGAGCAGGCGTTCCAGGGAGAAACGTTCACATTTCAGGGACAGCAGATATTACCAGATAATAACACCGCATTAAGAGCCGGGATCATGAGGCTCTCGAAAAAGCAATAAAGCAAGCGGTGGGGAAAATTGAAACTAGACAAAAACAAGACAGGACTGAGACAGCAAGCTTTGCTTTCTCTAAACATCTCAAATTGAGCTGTTGTCTCTGAATGCCTTTAAGTGTGAGGTTCTTGAGATGTCTGTAATGAAAATCCTATTATTTGACTGCGGAAAGACTGAGATTTGCTTTTCTCTGAAAAAGACAACATTCTCGGTTAAAAGAATCTGATACTAATGACGCAGAGGCACACACACGTATACACACATACGTATGCACACATAAAAATACACAAAAACACAATATGGGCATGCAATGCATTTGCACACATATCCAAACCCATATATGCACACACCAATGCACAGAGACTTACACGGGCATACCCAATAACATTTCACTAAGCAGTAAGTCCAGGCTGCTCGGCGCTCTCTGATCGCACCGCTACAGAGCTCGGCAGTCAGGGTGGTCCGCCAATCTGCGCTGAAGCCGCGAAGTCGAGCACAAAGCGTGCTCTCGAGACAGCTACGCGCCACGCTCCACAGCTGAGCACTTAGACCACAGCAGCAGCAGCAGCGAGGCCCTGACCGGGAAAAGCAGGGGCAGTGTTCACGTCCCCAACAGCCATCGTGCTTAATTACCCCGCAGATTTCCGCACTTTCTGCATTTGCACCTGCATCGGAACGCGCCAGAAAAAGTGCAGGAGATAACCGGAGACTCTGGAAAGTTCCACCGTGAGTATTCAAAGGCTCGCGTTAGACATTTGTTCACAATCAGCGGCCCCGTCTCCGAACGCCCTCTGTAGAACAAAGGGAGCGCGGGCATTCTGGGAGAACGCCTCAGGTGCTCTGTCAGTCAGGCCCCGTGTGTAAACACCGCCACGCGAGCCCGGCCGCCGGCTCCGCGCGCGCCGCCGCCGCCGCCTGGCTGCGCGGCTATCTGGAGCGCCCCAGACAGCGCGGCCCGCGGCGCATCAAACGCACGCTAATTAGCAAGGTTAGCAGAGCCGAAACACAATCTCTCCCAGCCCCGACCCTCACCACTACAAAGACCTGGCTGCCTGATTACTTGCAGGATTTTGTGGGGAAACATATTTTAAAAGACCCTCTCTCCCCCTCCGTCCCCACCCCCCACCCCCCACCCCCCAAAAAAAGAAATGCCTTTGATAATATGTACAGTAATGAAGAAAAGCACCTCTGCAGGAAAAAATAACTGCCAGGCTGAGAAGGCAGCCAGATTCGTGTCAAAAGAAATACACTCAGGACACAAATGTTCAGAATAACACACACTTTCTGAGGGCTGGTGGATATGACAAGGAACAGACCTGCGAGGACCTCTCTAACTGTGGGCACGCTGCTGTGCGGACACTTCTGACTGATGGACCCAGCGGGGGTTCACAAGGTTCAAGCGAACCCCCCCGCAGACTTGCAAGCAATTTGCAACATATTGCCATTCACAATCTACATAGTGTGAACCCTCACCCACATTTCAAATCCTAGATCTGCCCGTGCGTCTGAGATATGGAGATGGCCTGATCACAGAAGACATTAGGAGCCGTCTTGATAGAGGTATAACTGGACCATGGATGATGGCAGGGCTTTGGAGAAAAGAGAATCAAGCCTGCGATGCAAGGAGTACAGTAAGCCCGCATTCTCTCCATACCTTACCATGTTCAAACCCTGAGGACTTTAAGTTGAGTTTGGGAGAGCTGATAGGACAAATCCCGTTGGATAGATGAGAGGTCAGAACCCAGAACAGGCTGAAAAAAACAGGAAGTTTTTATGGAATGAGATCTTGGTTTTATCTGCATCATCCCCATCCAGTTAAAGGAGGTTAACATGCATAAATTGTCAATTTTTCATCTGTATTTTGAGGAAGAGATGAATCCACAGAGGACAAAGTAATTTACACTGGGTAAAGAGCATAGATTATTCCAATCCATAATAGCCCACCTGAAAATTATCCCAGCAACCTTCTATTTACAAGTCAATTCCTGAATCTCTTCTCCACAATTACCGAATCAACAGAGATCTGAGGGAGCACAGCATGAAACAAAAAGTATCGCTGGGTAAGTTTCATATTTGTGTTTGTCCCTGTTAGCCAAAGACGATTCCATGATCACATGCCATAACAGCTGAATTAAACTAACGTTGGCTCAATTATGGGTAAAACGATCTGGTTCGATGTTTTCTTTCGTGCCATGTCTGCCGTGATAGCAAATTAAAACTAAAGGCTACACAGATTTGGAGGTTCATTTCCACGCTTGTTGTTGAATCGAAGTGATTTATCTGGACAATTAACGGTGCGTTATTCTTGGAGAAAGATCAGATAAGGGCGCTAGGTGAGGGGAAATGGATCTGAAATGTTTTTTTGACGGGGGGCGCAGTTCACTCGCAGCGCGGAACGCGGAGCGGCAGGAAACCAGGAGGCCTCGGCCTCCCCCAGAAGCCCCGGCACGCAAACACGAAAAGCGGCGCGAGGGTTTTCCCACAGTAATAACGCGCTGTAATTGCCCGTAATCTGCAGACGTTGGGGCGGCGATCGGACCGCGTTCTTCGTGCGCAATCAGAGAGCGGCCCGACTGAGAGGAGGCATCGGGGAAGCTCATAACTTTAATAGGCCGAAAAAGGATTCGGCGCCCTCATTCTGGAACACTTCCCCCGGGTTCCTCCTCAGGCCCAAGTGTACTTTGGACAGGAAACAATCAGAGGGAATAAAATAATCCATGTGTGGATTTGTCTTTTTTTTTTTCGTTTGAAAGAGGCTCTCTGGCAGTGTGTACGTTAATGGTCGAGCGGGTTCCTGGAGACTAAACAAGCCCTTAAGTGTGGCTTCGCATTCATCGAACGGCACATCAATCCAGATCTGACATTTACCATACAAGCTCTGCACAGCTCCCCTGACGTGCAACATGCAAAGAGACGTCTTAAAATAGGCTGTAAAATACTGTATTTGTTTATTTTTTTTAAATGGTGTTGTAGCCATGAGAAGCCTGAAGGACTAAGACATCCAACAAGACGCAAAGAGTCACAGGATGGTGAGAGCCAGTGGTAGCTGCTCTGAATGCAAAAACAATATGATCCACCATACCACAGGGAACATCTTCAAATGCATTCACAATCACAAGACGACTTCTGGCAGATCAAAACAAAGAATGTATTGTTATTACGGGAAAAAAAAGCAGTACAGTTATGAATTTTCATAATTATAATTTTCATAACAACATTGAGGGGAAGCAAGAATTGGCACTGGATTTGACGTAGCAGCAGCAGCCAAAGCTTCTCTGTGAAAAATGGGAGTCCTTGGGGGAAAACAGGCCGATCTCAATCTACAGAACACAGCTCAGGCAGACTCTTTCCTTGTTTTTCAAGTCTTGAACCGTTTTCTCTTTGTTTCTGTTTTGTTTTGCTTTAATGGCTGGCTGGTTTTCCTCCACCAGGATGTCTGTAGCTGGCGTGCTCGCTTTTAGCCACTAGGGTCGGAGGCGCCATTGTATGTTTGCGAGTTGTTTATGAGGAACTCTGATTCACCAAAGGAGGTTTGGCGCGCTGTTACAATGTTTTTTTTTTTTCTTCTCTTTTTTTAAATTATGAATGAATCTGGAGCCCCCTCCTCTTACAAAGCCCCCTCCCCTCTTTTCTCTGGGGTGTCTACAGGGCTGGCCAGTGCTAGGAGACGAACTTCATTCTTGTGGCCAGGCAACATTTACCCTGATTGCTGCCCGACGTCTCAGGATGAAATGCTCCTGCCCCCCCACCCTCCCCCCCAGCCTGGGTTTCCTATGCTCTTCCACATTATTTATTTATTTTTATGTTTTGTGGCTCCGCATTCTGGACCAAAAATAAAACCATGCCTTTTTTTCAAGCATTTAAAAAATAGTGTGGTTTTGGGGTGGAAAGAAAAAAAAATAGGTGGGTTTTTGAACGAGACTAAAATGGCAGCCAACTGAGTCATGTCACAGACTGTGCCAGCAATGTGAGCGCAAGACCACCTCAAGCTGTTCAGACCACGATCACAGGCTTGACTTGTACACGCAGACACTGCTGAACTACATGAATGCGATGCACACTGTTTCAATGAATGGAAGAGTTCCCATGACTTTATGTCCACGTTAGATCCTTCACAGTGGTTCTGCGACTGTCTTGGCTTCCACTGTTCTGTGTTGGCAGTTAAAAGTGCGACGGGGATTCTTGACAGAAAGGGACTCTGCTGGAGTGATTTATGTCATTTTGTTTTTATCATTCTTCATAACTATAACTCTTGTCAAAGTTATCTGTCACTTTTGTGGACGTATCTTCAAGGTGCTGGCATCAGGCACATCATTAGTATTGTTACATTAGGACATGACAATCACTGTCTTTCAGAGGAACTGCTTTTTCTCTGTAAAATGTCAAAATTTGCTGAGAGCCTAGATCCTGTGGGCAACAATGAAAGCTACATTTGGGTCCACTAGCTTCAATCAGTCATTGACCATCAGCCTATCTACAGATATGAAATCCGAAATGACTCTCAATTCCTGATGCTTATTCTCTGACACAGAGGCTGGAAAACATAGTTAACTTTTCTGAGACAGGCGTCCTGAAATATGATTTGCGGCAACAGAATTTAGACAGTGAAATTTGGTTGGCTTGGGCAGTTTTTTTATTTAATGCACCACCCCCCACCCCCACCCCCTGAATGTACTTCTGTCCTCATCTCCCACACTTGGCATAACTGTGACATCGGTGGTTAACAATAATGTTTTGCCTTGCTAGTATGCAGATTTCAGAATAGGTTTTCAAAACTACTGTTGCACGGGGTTGCAGTATTCATTGCAAACCTAAATGAAGCCATTGTGATGCCTTTGGTTGCAAACTGTCCTTTCAAATTTAAATTTTGCCAATGGGATGGGAAAAGCTAACTATCAAGCAAGCCTGACCTACGGTATGCAGTTTGTTATTGAAGAATTATCCATTAAAACACGACCATTTTGCTTATATGCCATTTTTTTTCAATGAAGTGAAATGTCTGAAAGGATGTGTTAGCTGCATGAGCGGATGTAGAGTATTAGATATTGCTAATGGACCATCATACATTGTTTATTAAATCACTGGAAATGTTTGGGTCTAATGAAAAGGCTAATGGAGAAAAGTCTTGCAGACTGGCGTTTCGCCAGTAAGCACACACCGGAAAGTCTTACGGAACGGTTGATTAAATGATTAGCTAGCATTCTCAAGTTCTAGCTAGCTAAGTAATCCTATTTAGGGCAAAACATTGTTATGGAAGCTGGATAGTTATGAGTCTCACAAGTGTGGCTAGTGTATATCATTGACCAAAAGCACCACCAGAGGTTTCTGGCTTGGAATCACCACAAACAATTTGAATCCTGCCTACACAATGTTGTGATCCACCAGAAATAGCAACTGAATGACCAGTGGTTTATGAAATACATCGGCACAGCCAGCGAGGTTACGGCAGACGGGACAGAGAGGTTTGTCAGGCTCATATTATGTCAGCCAAATATTATGACAAGTGACATATCTGAAACCAACTAAAAACACATTTCATGAACTGTAACACAGCAGCAACAAAATAATAAATAAAAGCCAGTAGGAACAACATTTATCATCTGGACTCAAAACTGTTTCCATGACGGACTAAAAACTTCAACGGTTGTTTGGACTTCTCGTTATTTACACACAGGCAAAATGACATGTGTGTTATGGAGGTGGAAAGGTTCAAAAGTTCAGAAAGGGGGATTGATGTCGGGAGTTTTGATTTCTGGTGTCTGTCAGGCCTGGAGCGCGGAGGTTGAGGAGAGAGAGGAGCGTGGTGCCTCCTCTGCTCTCACCTACCCTTTCCCACGGTGTTCGGTTTGTTTACTTGCAGGTGTCAGTGTCAAGCGGTGCCCCCCATCCCGACTCCTTCGGCGGAGACTGACCCCAGGGCCCTTCCATTTTAAGAAACCACCGAGAAGATGGAAAAAGATCGATGTCACAATATGATCTCTGCCTCTCTGTTAATTCCTCATTATTTCTCTTCCCCGTACTCCCTCAGATCAATCTGTCCCTCTCCCTCCCACTCTCTCTAACCCACCCTCTCTCTCTCTCTGGTTGTTTTTCGCTCTCTCTCATTGTCCATCTCTCCCTCTATCTCTCTGTGTTTCTCTCTCTCTCTTTCTCTCTCTCTCTCTCTCCCCCTCTCTCTTCTCTGCTTCTCTCTCTCGCTCTCTCTCTGCTGGAGCTGTGACTGTGACCTTCTCACAGTCTGCATTTCCCCATCTAATCGCTTCTCCAGTCTGCCGTCTCTCTGCGTCACCGCTGGTAGCTGATACCCAGGATGTAAACCTGCCCCCTGCTGACTCCACAACGCCTCAACCCTCACCCCCCCCCCCCCAGCCCCCAGCCCCACGCAGCCTGACAGGCTGTGCCCTGTTCCTCTTCCAACGCGTTAATTTACAGTGTTTGTGTGTCCTGGGATATCCGTGAAAGGCTAACAATTCTGGGCATGTGGAGCATCGTAGATATGCCGGACAACTTTCGCCCAGGCGTCTATGTTATTGCCCCCACTATTTAGCACAGCGTCCTAATCCCCCCAGAGCTGGTCTCTCTCTCTCCAGCGGTGTTTCCCCTGACCTGCCTTAGCTGTGTGTGAGCCGCTCGTCTGACACACAATATGGCTAGTCTGACACCTGCTTTGCAACCAATTGCTTCCCACTCGCTGCTTTGGGTACCTTTATCTAAAGTTCGATTTGTACAGCAATGCGCTAAACAATTTGCCAGATTTATTTTTCAAGAACTCGTGAAGGAGAAGGAAGAAGTCCAATTGCTTCTGCTTTCATTGTTCATGTTCTGGAGACATCACAGGAAAAAGGGCACAGCGAATAATGCTTATTACAGTGAACAATACAGTCGTGCACAAAAGGCAATGTTTGTGGCTTTCTAGCACAGGGCTTACCTTATGACTCACATGTAAACTTGACCATGCTACTTGGTTCTGATTAAGTCACATGCAGCATGTAACAATACAGGTTATGCAATAAAGATGTAACAGCAGTGTCAACAGCCGTTAGCAGCAATTAACATTTCACAGAGGAACAGGTTAATGTGATGCCAGTTACCTTGTATTAGCTGATACA